>NC_054702.1:15499819-15597319 GCF_016097555.1 Gigantopelta aegis
ACTGAAACTGATCAACAAATCAACAAAAGTTAAGACAGACGTAATTACTGAAACTGATCAACAGCAGGTAAGACAGAAATAATAACTGAAACTGATCAACAACAGTTAAAAGCAAGTAATCACTGAAACTGATCAACAACAGTTAAGACAGACGTAATCACTGAAACTCATCAACAACAGTTAAGACAGACGTAATAACTGAAACTGATCAACAATATTTAAGACAGACATAATCACTGAAACTGATCAACAACAGCTAAGACAGACGTAATTACTGAAACTGATTAACAACAGCTAAGACAGACGTAATTACTGAAACTGATCAACACCCGTTAAGACAGAAGTAATTACTGAAACTGATCAACAACAGCTAAGACAGATGTAATTACTGAAACTGATCAAAAACAGCTAAGACAGACGTAATTACTGAAACTGATCAACAACAGCTAAGACAGACGTAATTACTGAAACTGATCAACAACAGCTAAGACAGACGTATTTACTGAAACTAATCAACACCCGTTAAGACAGACGTAATTACTGAAATTGATCAACAACAGCTAGGACACAAATAATAACTGAAACTGATCAACCACAGCTAAAAGCAAGTAATAACTGAAACTGATCAACAACAGTTAAGACACAATAAATCACTGAAACTGATCAACAACAGCTAAGACAGACGTAATGACTGAAACTGATGAACAACAGATAAGACAGACGTAATTACTGAAACTAATCAATACCAATTAAGACGCAAGTAATCACTGAAACTGATCAACATTAATGATATGTGAAAAGATAATAAACGATTCAATTAATCCACATTCATTATATGCCTTCCCCAAGTTCAGCCAGCAAACGTTTTGCTAACGTTCGCGAACTATTTGTTTGATTCCCGACGTGGCCATTTAGTTTACCGTGAAGCGCATAAACCAGTCCAGCGGGCGTTTTTTCGCTCGGTCTGGCTGAACTCTGCCTGAGTTACCAATACAGGCGCATAAGGCAAAAATTATCAACTCTAGTTTGAACCAACTCCCTTACGTTTCAGTCGTAATGGAGTTGACGAGTGTATTAAATGTAACAACACGGAATGTCTAACAGTTTTAGAACATGGTGGCATTGTTCCCACAAATGAAGGCAATATTTAGCTTGAGATGAAGGCTGGTCCCAGGTACACTGAGTCGTAGGATCGATCCGTTTCGGTGGAACCACTGGAATACCTTTGGTATACCTACGTTGATGGCATGTGCTGTCTTGTCTATAGGCAAATTCATAAATATCGTTTCGTGTTGGTACGGATAACCTATACTCTTACAGCAGGTTTCATCCTTATCCGAGCTTCATAATAACCATGTTACCCAACAACAGTAAAGTAATATCTGCTGTAGTATCAAATATCCATTACCTTCCATTCCATCGTCACACACACACACACACACACACACACACACACACACACACACACACACATACTGGTTCCCCAAGAGGTAGAGCACTATACCAGCCACACAAGGAAGAATACTGTATTATATATATATATATATATATATATATATATATATATATGCACACACACACACACACACACACACACACACACACACACACACACACACACACACACACACACAGTCGAGCACAGTTGTGTCGATCTTGCTTGAGTCGATATTTCGCTTGTATCGATATGACTTGTCGATCCCGGCCAAAATGTATATTAACTATCATGTTTTTATCTCGGTTGAGTTGATATGATTTCAGTCAATATTACATTTGTGTTGATATATTTTGGGTCCCAACGTAGACCTTTATATGGAAAAATGTCTCTATGTGTCGATAAAATGTTAAAAAAGGTAGACATGAATTGCGCGATCTTAAATCAAAACCGTACCGGTATTAAGAGCACCATCAAAAGGGTTGCCGACATCTGACGTACGGTATGATTTGTGGTTATGGTAACAGTTCACGTGTGAGATGAACGAATGTTATTAGTGTTATCTAAAACATTGAACAAAGCATTAAATCGTCTCAACAAACTTTTGTTTGCAACAGAATGCAACTAGTCACATGACTTGTGGCTTTGATAAATTGATGACTGTTAAAAAGGAGGTTATTTAGTTGTTAATTAACAAAAAAGGCAGCGATCTCGCCATTTCTCCGATGACACCACTGTTTCCACAATGCTAGCTTTATTAGATCATCTGAGTCGAGACATTCGGAGTATGACCTAGTAACAAAGGCTGTGACTTCAGTGGAATATGCATGTTCCAACTACAGCCTATCACCTATCATCTCATGTTAGACAGCAGCATTGCCACTGATGCAAAGATTGTCAGGGAAAATGACGAGGAGTCCGATTTTAGATTGTCGTCAATAACCAAAGCTGTCGCTGCCTGTCCTTGTAATTGTAGAATTAAACGTTTTAGCTCTGCAGCTTTGATGCCACGACCCAATGCGCGACATACATTATTACTAGAATTAGGGTGTTGAAATTTTTATTTGTTCTTCCACAAAATATTTGGTTTAACTGTACTTTGTTATTAAAACTTTCTTATAAATTCATGTTTGTCAAAAACAAAATTTAGATTGTTCTAACATTCAAAATGAGTTTAATTCCACAATTTGTAGAACATTTGAATGATGTTTGATTGGTTAATTTATTTTTCATAGCATAACAATTTTCATATATATACATACATACATACATACATACATACATATATACATATACACACTCACATACATACATACATACATACATACATACATACACACATTTTGTAAGAACAATACTTTGTGAAAAGCAGAATATTAAATACGTACTATTTTGCCTTAAAAAATCCGTTATTAATAGGGATAAGTGTATATAGTTCGTAAAATGTTCGTATTTCACCAAGTTAACATTTTATTTACTTTTTTTATTGACTTACTTTCAGTGATCATTCTGGATCCACACAATTTTACAATGACGGCTCGCAATAGCACGTCAATCAGTTTTGAATGGACTCCTGCCAAACACAATTTATCTATTACTCCCACATATCGTGTAGACTGGACGGGAGAGGACGATACTGGATCTACTGTTTCAGAATACAACGCCACAACTTGTTCGAATCTTATGCCTGGAAAAATGTACAAATTCACGCTATTTGTTCGTGTTTCTGATGATAACAGTACATTTGTATGTTACCAGCATAACAAATCACTGAACGAAAGAACACGTGAGTATTGTCGTTGATTTGAAACTGATATATTACAATTTTAAAAAATGTTTTCTTTATATTCGAGGTTTTCAGAACTTCTGAATGTCAGCTGCCATCCCATTTCTACTGACACACGCTGTGTCAGTTGAGAGATAGTCAATCTGACAGTATATACGAAAATAATTTGTAAATATGAGGACGGTATTATGGTCTTTACTGCTAGACTAAAAACGAACTGTTTTGCCATGACTGCAATGGAATTACACAGGCCCAGTGTCAAGGGAAAGAAAGTCGGAAGTGCCATTTAACCCAGGCCAAGGGGCAGAGGTGGGGGTCTCAAATATGCTTATATAACTGATCCAAATAATACGTCATGATATTAATGCTTTGGCAGAGATACGTACTTTACAAATTTCGTGATAGCTTTCGTCTTCTTTATTTAAAATTAGTAAATTAAATCAGAAACAACTAGAAAGAAAAAGCCTGAAAATATACGTATTTTGTTACCCCAAAAAGGTTTCAAATCTCAAACTATGTCTGAACTAACTCAAGTAAACTATAATTGAAGGGGCTCCCCTCTCTAAATACCATTTCTGTTAAATATTTGTAGAAATTTTATTTAAAGGGACAAAGAAAGAAAGAAATGTTTTATTTAACGACGCACTCAACACATTTTTATTTACGGTTATATGGCGTCAGACATATGGTTAAGGACCACACAGATTTTGAGAGGAAACCCGCTGTCGCCACATAGGCTACTCTTTTACGACAGGCAGCAAGGGATCTTTTATTTGCGCTTCCCACAGGCAGGATAGCACAAACCATGGCCTTTGTTGAACCAGTTATGGATCACTGGTCGGTGCAAGTGGTTTACACCTACCCATTGAGCCTTGCGGAGCACTCACTCAGGGTTTGTAGTCGGTATCTGGATTAAAAATCCCATGCCTCGACTGGGTTAAAGGGACATTCCTGAGTTTGCTGCATTGTAAGATGTCTCCGACTAATAAAATATTTCTACGATTAAACTTACATATTAAATATATTTTCTTGTTTAGAATATCAGTATCTGTATATTCAATGTGTTTCTGCTCGTCTTAATATTCGTAAGAAGCCCAAACTGGATTTTGTCTTCAAATAATTTCGTACGTACGAAAAAACTATATTTTAGGAAATAAAATGAAATTTAACCTAGTACAAATATAAGAACGATGAGAAACACGTTCAATATACAGCCACTAATATTTTATGCAGAAAAATATATTTGGTATGTAATTACAATCGTTAAAAAGTCTCTGTTAGTCAATAACATCTTAAAAAGTGCAGCAAACTCAGGAATTTCCCTTTAATATATTTTTTTTTGAGTGAGCATTCATATGTGAAATCTATTTACGGAAGCTATGTACTGGCGAATACTATTAAAGTTACAGTACCCCTGGTGCCTTGACCCCATCAACAGCTTCATCGACATTTGTGAATGTAATATGTGAGACTAGTTTACTGTATTGTAATGTTTCGACTAATAAAATATTTCAACGATTAAACTTACATATTAAATATATTTTCTTGTTTAGAATATCAGTGGCTGTATATTCAATGTGTTTTTGGTCGTGTTAATATTTGTTAGAAGCCCAAACTGGATTTTGTCTTCAAATAATTTCGTACGTACGGAAAAAAATATTTTAGGAAATAAAATGAAATTTAATCTAGTACAAATATTAGAAAGATCAGAAACACGTTTAATATACAGCCACTAATATTTTATGCAGAAAAATATTTTCATATGAACTACAATTGTTTAAAAGTCTCTGTTAGTCGAAAACATCTTTAAAATTGCAGCATACTCAGGAATGTCCTTTTAACGTTGGCGACGAATTATGTTTAAGGATGAGTCAAGATCTGTCTGTACCACATAGACGAAGTTGAGTGAAGACAAACTGGAGAATACTTTGCAAATTGTAACATTGCCCAACACGATCATTTTGGTGTGTGTCCGCGCGAGTGTATGTGCGTGTATGTGTATGTGCGTGTATGTGTGGGGGTGGGGGTGGGGTGGGTGGGTGGGTAGGGTTAGACAGCCTTATGTTTGGTCTGGAATTCAGTTTGGACAAACCACTGATCGTGTCTTCATCATGAGGGGCACCATGACCGATGGAAATACACGAATGAAATGATTACACCTGTAGTCGTCCCTCTAGGCCAACAGTAATTAGCATATTTAATTTTCATGCCCAACCCCACTGCGCACAAGTTATGAACGCTGTGCTCCAGACAAACAATATCACTCACAGGGACTGTCCTGCATTGCAAGTTCCAAGTACATTTAATTGTCCAACCTCCATGTATGCAACACTTGTTATTGAAAAGTATAATCCATACATGCACCACTTGTACCGGCCTCGGTGACGTCGTGGTTAGGCTATCGGTCTACAGGCTGGTAGGTACTGGGTTCGAATCCCAGTCGAGACATGGGATTTGTAATCCAGATACCGACTCCAAACCCCGAGTGAGTGCTCCGCATGGCTCAATGGGTAGGTGTAAACCACTTGCACCGACCAATGATCCATAACTGGTTCAACAAAGGCCATGGTTTGTGATATCCTGCTTGTGGGAAGCACAAATAAAATATCCCTTGCTGTTTGTCGTAAAAGAGTAGTCTATCTGGCGACAGCGGGTTTCCTCTAAAAACGGAGTCAGAATGACCATATGTTTGACGTCCAATAGCCGATGATAAGATAAAAAATCAATGTGCTCTAGTGGCGTCGTTAAATAAAACAAACTTTACTTTACTTTTGCACCACTTGTAATTTAAAAACTAATATTTAAAAGGTGTGCCTGTGAGCCAGAAGGCTTAAAGTTAATACACTGTTCTATACATTTCAAGGTAATATCTATCTACATGTACACCGGTCAGTGAACCACAATTTAATTTTCAGCACTATACATTTATAATTTAGTCAACTGCAATATCGTATTGCATTTTTCTTTTATTCATCGCGGAGTAGTCATTTATAGGCGGTAAGAACTATTGTTTGAAATAACACTAACAGAAGTGCTTTAGTTTCTTCCACAATGATTCCATCATATTTCTTCGTCCAAATATGTTTTCTAGTTTCGTTCAAATGATTGCACTCCACCAAAATATGGCTACCGTCAGAGTACACTGACAGTGCTCACACTGAGGTGGAGGATCCTTTTTTAGAATAAATGAATGGGTCGAAATATTATTATGTCCGTAGTAAGTATTCATACAATTGATAAATAATACTTATTTTATATAATTGTAGAACCCAGTCCTGCATCCGTTAGTACAGCCCAAAATAGTTTAACACTACCAAACATCACCATTTACTTTAAACTTGCTGAAGGAATAGTCGACTACTACGAGGCAACGTTAACAGGAGGAAGCGTGGATAGTTCCACCGAGAGAGTGTCGAACAACACAGACCATGTTATATTCCAAGTTCTATATGGAGATACGAACTACACTCTGACGTTAGTTACACGTACCGGCAACCTGACAAGTGAATCTTTCATTCAAAATGTGATAACGGACATAACAAGTAAGTTTTTCAGTTAACCTTTCATCTTTGTTTAAGAAATGCGTGTTGTATACCTGTTTTTTTTTATTAGAGATTCCAAATAATATTGAATGTATGTTAGTTTTGTGTTGTCATGTATGTAGCGTAGGCTGATATTTTCCTACATTTTACAATTATTATAATATAGGATAGCTAAAATAATCCCGGGTTTCCTTCACAGTGAACTGTTTTTTTTTTAGTTGAGTGTAAAACCTGATTCACGATCTTTATGTAACATTGTCAACATAACAGTTTTGTGTAAACATATATTATTAAAACGTTTATTGCATAAATTGGCAGCGTTCATAAATGGCCATGACAAATGATTTTTTGTTCATTAGTTATGTTAGGTTTATAGAGCCAGATCTACGAGGGGTATAAAATTATTACCAATCGAATTTCATGTACGCCTTACGAAAGTGTGATACGTTATACACGAAGTAAATTAGTCCTATTTATTATAAGAATTAAATATAATAAACCCAGGAACCAAATTATTTATTTATTTATTTATTTTGTACTTATTCAGTTAAAATTCATATTCTGAAGGTGCAATGCGAGCGCTAAGTCCATGGTGTCAATTTCATAAAGTCCATTTGATGCAAGTTTGCAGTCCATACATACTAGTGACGTCACAATTATGCCATACTATTGTTATGACCCATATCACAATGACTGAAATATACGATAATTATATAATCGTTTATTGGAAATCATATGGGAAATATTATGTTATACTTAACAACCTTTGGTAAAACAAATGACATATTTGAAACGTTAATTCGTGGATTACAGGTCCGTTAACATCGAATATTGTCTTCACCCCTTGATACGCCATTCTTCTATACCCAGCTTCATTTTGTGCCATTTCAACATATACCAGCTTCCATGCCTAGTATAATGTTTTCTTGATAAAATTAGTCAAATGATTTTATTTATAACGTAACCTATTTATTATTTTGTATGATACTGTCGTCTTATCTTAACATTACCAGAAGAAGGCTAAAACGGACATATTCTTAATGCAATATCCAAAACAATTATATCATATTTATTTGTCTAACAACATAATGCATTCTTTATTTAATTCAGACCCTGAACAAGTAGAGAACCCAAACGTTTCAAGTAAAACAAGTTTAGGATTCCTCATCTCTTGGTCACCCCCAAAACATCCGAATGGCGACATTATTGGATACATGATAAAAGCTTTCATTGGACAAGCTTGCTACGCAAATATCACCATTAAGTGTGTCGACGACGTAAAATCAGATGTATGTACTCATTTAGTTTTAAAACACATAGCATATTGTATTCGTATTAGTCCTGGAGCTGTGGACGTTCTGTGTGTATAAGAAATCTCATAAACCACCCGTCATATGTAGTGAAGGGATCTCCTGGGCCATCATAAAACAGGATGAACAGTTTGATTCCTAGCAATAAGTGAGACATTTTATATTTTGTACAAAACTAACATGGTCAAAAAGCAACTAAAAGTTAGAGGTAGCGGAAATTAAATGTAACACAACTTGGTGAACTATCAATACATCATTGTATATTACCTATCATAATGAAGCTTGTAGTACTCCCTACAAAATACAATAAATATGTTTTGGATTGATTAATTTTCAAGGTTAACAGAGGTCAAATTATAACGTAATTAGGCTGTTGACTAAAATTAGGATTCACTCTGTAGTAATGGACCCCCAAAAAGCTTGGTGTAAACATAGAAATGGAAAGTCATAGCAACTTTTGAAAGTTGACCAAAATTCAAATGCTGCTATATTTTCTGAAAAAAGGGCAAACAATTTGAACTCTACAGAACCTAATATGCTTGTTGATGACGTTCTCTTCACGAAAGAAAGAAAGAAATGGTTTATTTAACGACGGACTCAACAAATTTTATTTACGGTTATATTGCGTCAGACATATGGTTAAGGACCAGACCGATTTTGAGAGGAAACCCGCTGTCGCAACTACACGGGCTACTCTTTCCGATTAGCAGCAAGAGATCTTTTATTTGCGCTTCCCACAAGTAGGATAGCACAAACCATGGCCTTTGCTGAACCAGTTATGGATCACTGGTCGGTGCAAGTGGTTTACACCTACCCATTGAGCCTTGCGGAGCACTCCCTCAGAGATTGGAGTCGGTATTTGGATTAAAAATCCCATGCCTCGACTGGGATCCGAACCCAGTACCTACAAGCCTGTAGACCGATGACCTAACCACGACGCCACCGAGGACGGTTTCTTCTCACGAGAAACCGGCACTCCGAAGCCGGAGACGGGCGTACGAGCGCGAGACAGACTGGACTGGATTGTTTCACAGAGCAGATGTATCCGAAACAGGCTCGTATCACGACCTGACATATCGAGCCCGAGGGTACCTCTGACAGCAAACAATATCATACAATGACATTTGACCGGACTGACGTGGTAGGCAAAGGTGTTTGTTTGCGAGTGGATATCTTATTTGGTTAATATTTTGACTTTGTAGTCTGTTGACTTTATATTAACCAGTGTGTAATTAAATTATCATCAAAATTAGTTCGTCTACTGTAATAGTTTAGCTATTATTACAATATTTGCTGAACCTTACAGAAAACCGAATGGATGGAAATGTAGCCATGTCTCATATGAAACGGGTGTTCATAAATGGAGGAACCCTAACATTAGTAATTGCAGTACGTGACATTACTTGTTCATTTAACATACGACGTAGATGCTTGTAGTGTTATTATGTTATTCAAACATCTAACTTGTGAGCTGCAGTGTTAAAATATGTTTAAAGATATACTGTAGTTAAAGTGTATATACACCGTTTACAGGGAAATGAGACGGAAGCAACTTCACCAAATCGAATAAAATGCCAAGACAAGGTAGATTATTCCATATCAGGTTTAATCCCAGCACAAACCTTCACAGTTACAGTAGCAGCAGTAAACGCGGCTGGTGTTGGAAAGCTTTCGACTCTAAATGCCAGCACCACGGATGGGAGTAAGTATTATTTAGTGTTGTATTTAGAGATTACCCAAACAGAATACAGACATCCAGACCGCCAATAGTATAAGATGACTTCTGCACTATGTTACGTTTGCCACCGATAGTACAGGGAAGATCTGTAGCTGTACACTGTGGAATTATGGTTCTCATGATCTGTAATTAAGTATTATTTTGATCGATGTGTAAATGGGTCTATGACCCTCTTTTCTAGAAAAACCTCTTCCTCACTAAACCTACAGAACCAGATCCGACTTCTCAAGAAAGATATATTTATATTATAAAAATAATGGTAATGAGTTTTGAAAATTAACTTGTTTATGACATTTTCTAAATAAAAATACAAATCTGCATTGTATTTTATTAATATTTTCTTAAAACGTGTACTGTCACCAAAATACAAATTGTGCTTAAGTTTAGCTGACGTATTGTACTAACAGTTTATTTATTCACCAACAGAAAACATCATGGATGTGGATAACGTTACGTGGACGAAACGGACAGAGACGGAGATTAGCTTTATGTGGGTGACTCCACATCTCAGGGAACCATTTACAAACGTAAACTACAGCTTTACCTGGACCCCACATGATGGAAAATCTAATTCTACATCAGAAGATCATACAACTATTTTGGATCTTACTCCTGGACAACTTTACATCTTTACACTCGATATCAATCTCTATGATGGTGAACGGTGGCTCACTTATACGCACGAACCGTCTGTAACAGTAAGAACCAGTAAGCTAACTTCAGTTTGTTACATACTTATTAAATAAATCAGTCAAAATTATATAGTTGTATAAATAATATGATTTCTCATTTACCAACTTGTTGATTGCTGTTATGACTGCGCAGTTACAGTTCTAAGGGCTGATACAGGTTTGCAGTTATAATGCTAATGTTACAATTCTTAGGGCTGTTACGGGTGTGCAATTACAATTCTCAGGTTATTATGTGTTTACGGTTACAACTCTATGGGTTGTTATGGGCTTGCAGGTAAAATGCTAAGGGTTGTTATGGTTTTGCAGTTAAATGGAACAAGAACACAAAGTGTATACTGACGGGCCTGCATGTTCATCTACATATGGTATTGTCAGATTTACAAATTAACACAACAATGTTTTACTAGGGTTCATGTGTAAGTTGAGAGTAGAATTATAAACACCAAAACCACTGAAATATTGACACTTGTATCTCTACGAACAACAAAATATAAAATCCCTTATGCCGATTGTGCTTTTAAAATTCCCTAAAATTATTACAAAATATATAGTGTTTCATGCACCCACATGCACACACATAAGATATATAACATGTATATATCATAGTTATCAAAAGAAATGCCTAGTCATTACTTGTTGTGGCCTATGGATGTATTCACACAACCATTGTTAACACGCGTCTTCTCTCTATTTACTTTCAGTAGGTAGGTGGGAAGAATAGAATAGAATAGAATAGATGTTTAATAACACCCTAACACGAAAAATACAATCAGCTATTGGGTGTGAAACTATGGTAAATGCAAACATGAGTGGATGGGAAGAGAACATGTTGTTAATATAAACATATATAACACAGTGTTTAAGTATAAGCGTTTGAGTTTAAGACTGGTATGAATTGGGTTATTATCTTCATATAGACTCCCACCGAGAATGAGTGCACAATTCAGTGAGTAGATGTAAACCCATGACACAAACCTTTCTCGAATAAAGTACTCACCAACCATTAGGATACGTCCTAGAGAGACACGGCCAGCTAAGATGTGTACCCATGTCAGACATTCCATCGGTAATGTATAGATGAATATATAACAGTTTTCATGCATGTTTTTAAGGTCCAAGTCAGCCGGATATTACTCATATTGACCAAGATGAATCAAACATCAATATTCTGTGGAATCCAGCTGAAGGGATAGTTGGCTATTACAATGTGACATTAACACTACGCAATGACTCAGCTGTAAACGAGATTGTGTCCAACTCCACAAATAAAGTGACATTCACCAGTCTGTATGGCGATACACAATATATTTTGAAAATAATTACCAACACTGGAAACCTAGCCAGCAAACCGTTGATACAAAATATCAAAACTAATGTAACAAGTAAGTATTCTATTATTATAGGAAAAATGTTTTGCCAAGTTGCAGTCAAATATGAAGAGGTGACATTCCCTATGTTTTCTTTTCCAATAAAGACATTAAAACAGATTTTTGGCTGGTACACAAAAGGACTAAGAATTAAACAGTTCGTATAATTTTTCTCTTAAATGGTGACGTAATGTGTATGCTTTGCTGTATAGTGTACCTACTGAAAAACAACATTACAAACCATACGAGTAATTCACTACTGTACTGACATAATGTGTAATTCATGGATTACTGATACGTTACTATCGTGTATCGTCTTCATCCTGCAACACAAAACATATCAATGCATTAGTATATTTTCCTACTTAAAAACATTGCATTTATAATGTAGCCTATTTAAAATGTGTTAGTGATTCTGTTAACTTATTTCCAGAACAACACTAAAACAGACGTTTTCATAATGCAATTACCAAAATAAATATGTCATGCTTTTGTGTCTAACATAATAAATTCTTTATTTAATTCAGACCCTGAACAAGTAGAGAATCCAAAGGTTTCAAGTGAAACAAGTTCAGGATTCCTCATCTCTTGGTCACCTCCACAACATCCGAATGGCGAGATTATTGGATACACGATAAAAGCTTTCATTGGACAAGCTTGCTACGCAAATATCACCATTAACTGTACCAACGACGTTGAACCTGGTGTATGTATCCATTTAGTTTTAAAACACGTCACATTATTGTATTCACTTGCGGTGTTTAAATTGAAGATAAATGGTCTTCAATACTGCACTATATCATTCTTTTAATTTAATAAAAAACGAAATCTACTATATTGCCATGCAAAGCTAAGTACTGAAAATACTGGTTCAAAAGAAATCTCGATTATGACACAATATGTCAAATGATATGAACACAGAAAAATATATTTGTTTTAAAAATAATGTAAGCGGAGGAATTTTAGTGCACATTTATTTTGAAATATTTTAAATACATTTACTAAACATTTTATAATGTTCTAAATAAGTAGAAAATATTAAAATATAACACAATATAATAGAGATGTATTAATTTTTATTGCAATATTAATTAATGATAAGACACAAGCACTCATGTGACAAGGGATTGGCATTAAACATTAGAGCCAGATTAGTGATGTAGGTCCGGAGGAGACACAGATAGGCAACAAGGGTGGTGCTGGTCAATTTGACGTTTTCTATATTAGCACTAGTAACAGGTAAAACCTCCACGGTTCGCCAAGCAGGCACGGATCCGACGTGGCATGTCCCTGATTTAACGTCCAATAACATTTTGGGGGATCCTGTCCTCTCTTGGAGAGTGGCGCCTAATTCAGCCAAATTGGTTGGCTGACGTTAATGTCATCGGATACGTCGTCCGATGACGTCCCACATGTGTTCAATGGGTGAAAGGTCTGAGCTTAGGGCTAGCCACGGTAGTGTGGTGATGTTCCTTTTTGCAGATACACAGTGACCAGTAGACTCCGGTGAGAATGGGTGTTGTCGTCCTGACAAACAAATGGCATCCAGCTTGACGTGCGAATAACACAACCATCGGTGCAAGGATGTTGTCACAGTAGTACTGCCCAGTGATCCTCCCATGAACAATATACAGCTGAATTCCGACAGTCATGGTGATGCCACTCCATACCATAATGGATCCTCCCCCAAATCGGTCATGAGAACGAACGTTGATATTGCCATAGCGTTTATTAGGATGTCGCCAGACACGCTGTTGTCGATCATGGAAGTATAATGTGAATCTGGCCTCGTCTAAAAACATTAGTTGAGTCTAATGCTTGTTAGCCCAATGTCTACTATGCTGGCAGCAATGTGTCTTGCTGTCAAATGTGGGTTAATGTAGGGTCGACATGTGTGGATGTTACGTCTATGCAGTCTGTTACGGATAGTTTAACCAGACACTGTAACGCCAGTTGTAACAGGGAGTCCTCTTGCGATTTGATTGGCTGATTGACCTCAATTCCTCAACGTATAAGTCCTAATGAAGTGGCCATTAACCGGAGTTGTGGCCCTTGGCCGTCCTGAATGGGGACAATCATCCACATTTCTAGTTCGTTCATATCGGGCCCACAATCGGCTAATGACTGATTGTGACACATTAAGTCTACTGTCCACAATTCGCTGGTTGGTGCCAACTTGGAGCATGCCTACTACCATGAGACGTTCCTGACGTTGGGGACGTCGCATTGTTGAAAAGTTACGCAATGTTGTAAAGAATGTGACAGCAAGGTTATGATTTAGTGTTCCAGTAACAAACAAGAAAGAATGTTGCCACAGTGTGTACGCAATGTACACATAAACTAAGTGTTCAATTTCAAATCGCGCCCTTCGTACGTGCAACGTCATGTTACGTGCTACGCGGTCAAAACAGTTGTTGCGTTTTTTCATGCCCTGTGAGTGAGAACATTAATGCACATTGTGCACTTATTTTGAGTTTTATATCTCATTTCATTCTATAATTATTGATGTTTGAAATGGAATATCCCCTACTTATTTTTAACAGTATATATCGAGAAATGAGAGTATTTTGGACTATCAAGTTGCTATAAAATGATACTTTATACGAGTGTGTATTACTACCACATTTAGACATTTCATGAAATTTGAAAAGTACAAAATCACAAAATACTGTTAGTATCGATTAGCTGTTAGAAATTAAATCTATGTTGAAATTATTTCTGAATAAATTTGCATTTGCATTCCCTTTCCAAGGACACCCAGTACAAAAAGTTATCGTTTTAAACATACATTTTGACTATCTTTACACGAGTGCTGGTGGTTACAAATGAATTGATATTTGTATTAATGCAAGTGACAGTATTCTTTCATTTAACATACGACATGGATGTTTGTAGTGTTGTTATGTTAGTCAAGCATCTAACTCGTTAGCTGCAGTGTTAGTATATTTTATAAGATGTACTGTAGTTAAAGTTCCTTTTACAGGGAAATGAGACGGAAGTAACTCCACCAAATCGTATAAAATGCCAAGACAAGATGAATTATACCATATCAGGTTTAATCCCAGCACAAAACTTCACAGTTACAATAGCGGCAGTAAACGCGGCTGGTGTTGGGAAGCTTTCGACTCTAAATGGCAGCACCACGGATGGAAGTAAGTATTATTTAGTGTTGTATTTAGAAATCACCTAAAGAGAATACTATCATCCAGACCACTAATAGTGTCAGTTTACTTCGTACCATGTTGCATTTGCCACCGATAGAACACGGTAGTTTGGTAGTTATACAATGTTAAATTACGAGTTGTCATGATCTGTAGTTTAGTATTATCTTGATCGATGTCTACGTGGGTGTATGGCCCTCGTTTCTAGGGAAACTTCTACCTCACTAAACCAAAAGAACCAGAAATGACTTATCAAGAAAGAAATATTTATGTGAAAAATAATGGTAATGAGCTTTGAAAACTAAATTGTTTATTGCATTTTCTTGTTGAAAAACACAAACGTGCATTGTATTTTTATAAATATTATTTTAAAGGAAACATGCCACGTGGCCTATATTTGGCACCAACCATGTAAAATAAATTATAAACTGAATCACCTAAAATGTTTTTAAACAAATTAAAATTAATTACTTAAAATTGCTCCGTAAAACCCCAGATACAAGCTCTTAGCGGAAATTGCCGATCTTTAATGAGCAGGTCGATCACGTGGTCCGTGACGCCAGACACGCGTCTCTTGATCTGAAGCCTTACATTTAAGCATTAATCAGTACCACTCACAAAGAATCTAAGACTTGCAAAGCTTACCAAAAAAATTAGTGTTCGTTCGCAAAACGTTTTGCCGTATCAATTTGAGCCGTTGGTAAATGAAGAAAGACACATATTTACTTACAACAGTGATACTGAAGAAGAAACGATAGCGAGCCGGGGGGTGTAGAAACCGATGGTGCCAGACCTGACCGGTCAGCCCGGAGCCCGAAAGTAACCCGGAGACAAAAACAGAACCCGGATGTTAATGCCGATGTGTATACTGTTCATATTTAGCACAAAAATACACCTCGGTATGATGTATTTAAATATGTAAAAAAAAAAAAAGGTAGGATTAAAAAAAAAAAAAAAATAAATCGCATTTTTCACTTTGTACATAACGAAATCTGTATTCACCGCCCGAAGAAAGAAAGAAATGTTTTTATTTAACAACGCACTCAACACATTTTATTAACGGTTATATGGCGTCAGACATATGGTTAAGGACCACACAGATTTTGAGAGGAAACCCGCTGTCGCCACTACATGGGCTACTCTTTCCGATTAGCAGCAAGGGATCTTTTATTTGCGCTTCCCACAGGCAAGATAGCACAAACCATGGCCTTTGTTGAACCAGTTATGGATCACTGGTCGGTACAAGTGGTTTACCCATTGAGCCTTGCGGAGCACTCGCTCAGTTTGGATTCTGTATCTGGATTAAAAATCCCATGCCTCGACTGGGATCCGAACCCAGTACCTACCAGCCTGTAGACCGATGGCCTAACCACGACGCCACCGAGGCCGGTTCCGTCCGAAGAAGAAACGTCAATTAAGTCATTAAATATGGCATATACAAACATGGGATTTCGCACGAGGAAACATCTCAGTACGATGTATTTAAATATGTAACAAAAAAGGGGGTACAAAACAAAACAATTTTTTTATATTTTTTTTTTACATATTTAAATACATAATGCTTAGGTAGGTGTTTGTGCCAGATGTGAACAATGTACGTCTCGGCATTAACATACGGGTTCTGTTTTGGTCTTCAGGTTACTTTCGGGCTTCGTTCGGTCAGGAACGTTTTTGTGACGTACTCCGCCCAAAGGTGAAAAACGTTATTAAAAATTATTTTTGTTTTCTACACTTTAAAACCCCCCAACATATTTAAATACATCGTACTGAGATGTTTCCTCGTGCCAAATCTCATGTTTGTATATGCCATATTTAATGACTTAATTGGCGTATCCTTCTTCGAACGGTGAATACAGATTTCGTTATGAAAAATTCCAAAACAAATTCTTACTTTTCCACCCCCTACATTTATTTTTTTAACATATATAAATACATCATGCTGAGGTGTATCTTTGTGCCAAATATGAACAATGTACACTTCAGCATTAACATCCGGGTTCTGTTTTTGTCTCAGGGTAACTTTCGGGCTCCGGGCTGTAAATAGGCTGACCCCAAAGTACGGCGTTGGTGCCCAATATTTTCTTTTGCAATAAAATAATCACGTCTTTCTTCGAATACAATTCTTTGGAAAACCGAAAAAAAGATAATCCCGATCCATTAAACTGTTTATTATATTTACAAAAACCCACAAATAAACGTCACTGTATACAAGAAAGTCACATGACATGCTGTCAAAGTTGAAGGATGTCAAACATGGATTTTACACATTAGAACATTCGTTTAATAGTGTGTGAATCCACCCCTGGCGCGAATACATTCGACACATCGTTGATCAGACGTCTGAAGAACTCTTGGGGAATGGCCTGCCACTCTGCCATAAGAAGTTGACCCAGATCATGAAGGTTGGCCGGAGGGGCATGGTTATCCCGAACTCTCCTGCCTAATTCGTCCCAGGCGTGCTCTGTTGGGGCCAAGTCAGGCGAATATGCTGGCCAATCCATCCTGGCAATACCTTGTTGTCTGAGAAAGTCCGTTACCACCCTGGCGCGGTGGGGTCTGGCATTGTCATCCTGCAGAACTGCCCCGCCGCCAATCTGCTGAAGGCCTGGGAGAACCAACGGCCGGATAATCTGAACACGTTGCCACCGCAGATGAAGTGTGCACCAGTGACGTCTGGCCGTTCTGTGACGTGATAGGAGTGGTGGTCGAACAGCCTGGCGACGGCAGCGTAGATTATTGGCTCTCAGACGATTGCGTATGGTTTGATCAGACACTCGAGTTCCAGTCGCAGTCCGCAGATTGTCACGTAATCGGCGTGCAGTGGTTGTGCGTTGACGTAGAGCGATATTGGTGATGTAGCGATCCTCTCTATTTGTAGTGCTTCGGGGTCTTCCCGAACGTGGACGATTTCGAACAGAATTCGTTGCTTGGTACCGTTGCCACAGTCGGCCAACGACACTCTGGCTGACACCAAGTCTCAGAGCAACATTTCTTTGCGTATTGCCATCCTGAAGCCAAGCAATAGCCCTTCCTCGATCTTCGATAGTCAGTTGAAGTCGTACCATTGTCGAATTTGGAGTGTGCACCGTACACGAACGCAAGCTCCAATTATACGGAAATTCAGCATTGGGAACATGGAATACACGTGCAAAGCGTGCAAATGAAGCGCTTTGTGAAAAAGCAAGTTATGGGCACTTAGCAGACCTTTCGCTTTCGCCCTAATTTACGTGCAAATGTAAGCATGTTTTCGCCATTAGAACTAGTCGACAGTGTCAATGACAGTGGATTTTAATTCATTTATGGGTTGCTTAGACCCACTTTCGTCAAAATGGAACAATACCATGCGTGACATTATGGTCTAGCTAATATAATTGACATTCCGAAAATAATGTCGAAAATATCGTCTGACCCTTAAATTCTTTTGAGTAGTATATATATATATAAACAGTTAAAAACAAAGGAAGAGTACAGCGTGACTGACGTCACTTCCGGGTTTTTTCCGAAAGCTCACCGATAAATATGCATAAATCGTACTTTGATACTGATTGGTGTAATTTCTACGTTTCAAGACACGTATTTTATTGTTATTGTTATATATTATTTTTATATTATTTTGCTTTTAAAATGAGCTTTACTATGGTCTCGTGACATGTTTACTTTAAAATTCATACTGACACAAACTACAAATTCTGCGAAATTTTAGCTGACTTGTTCTAATAACATATTTTATTTATTCACCAACAGACAACACTATGGATGTACATAACTTTACATGGACGAATCGAACAGAGACGGAGATTAGATTTGAGTGGGAGACTCCAGATATCGGATCACCATTTACAAACGTAACCTACAACTTTACCTGGACCCCACGTGAAGAAAAATCGTATTCGACATCAGAAAATCATACAACTATCTCAGATCTTACCCCTGGACAACTTTACAGCTTTACACTTCATATCAATCTCTATGATGGTGAACGGTGGCTCACTTACACACACGGGTCATCTGTAACAGTAAGAACCAGTAAGCTACTGCAGTTTTCTACATGCATATTAAATAATTCAGTCAAAATTATATTATGTTTGCATAAATATTTTTTGGCTCATTTTCCAAAATGCAAAATGTTGTTATGGCTGTACATTTACAATTCAAAGGTCTATTATGGTATTCCAGTTATAATGCTAAGGTTGTTTTACAATTACATTGTGTTTACAATTACATTGCCAAATGTTGTTATGGGTGTGTAGTTACAATTCTAAGGGTTTTATGGGTTTACATTGCTAAGGGTTGTTATGCGTTTGCAGTTACAATCCTAAGGGTTATTATGGATTTCATGTTTTAAATGGAATAAGAACACAAAGTGTATATTGACGGGCCTACATGTCCATCTACATATGGTATTGTGAGAGTTACAAACTTAACACAAAACGTTTTTACTACGGTTCATGTGTAAGTTTAAAGTAAAAATATAAACAACACAATCACTGAATCATTGACACTTGTATCTCTACGAACATCAACACATCAAATCCCTTACGTCGATTGTGGTTTAAAATTCCCTAAAGTCCATTACACACGCACGTGCACACACATAAGATGTATAAAATGTATATACCTTAGTTATCAAAAGAAATGCCTAGTCATTAATTATTGTGGCCTGTGGATGTATTCATACCACCATTGTTAACACACGTCTTCTCACTATTTACTTTCAGCAGGTAGGTGGGAAGAATAGAATAGAATAGAATAGAATAGAACAGATGTTTAATAACACCCAAGCATGAAAAATACATCGGCTATTGGGTGTCAAACTATGGTAAATGCAAACATGAGTGGGTGGAAAGAGAAAATGTTGTTAATATAAACATACATGACACAGGGGTTACGTATAAGCGTTTGAATTTAAGAGTGGTATGAATTGGGTTATTATCTTCATATAGACTCCAAACCAGAATGCGTGCACAGTTCAGTGAGTAGATGTAAAGCAATTAGACCACCCTTTCTCGAATAAAGTATTCACGAACCATTAGCATACATGTCAGACATTCCATCGGTAAAGAATAGATGAATATATAACAGTTTTCACACATATTTTTCAGGTCCAAGTCAGCCGAATATAACAGACATTGACCAAGTTGAATCAAACATCACCATTCTGTGGAATCCAGCTGAAGGGATAGTTGACTATTACAACCTGACATTAAAGCTTCACAATGATTCAGCTGTAAACGAGATTGTGTACAACTCCACAAATAAAGTGACATTCACCGATCTGTATGGGGATACACAGTATCTTTTGAAAATAATTACCTACACTGGCAACCTAATCAGCAAACCACTGATACAAAATATTAAAACTAATGTAACAAGTAGGTATTATATTATTAAAGGTTAACTTTATAATAAAGTTAAAAGTATAATTTTTTTTACGAAGTCCAGATTATATCAGATAATTTACAAGCTACTTGTAATAAAACTAACTGAACTGTAGAACATTAGGTAAAAACAACCAGTAAACCAGGTTAGATTGAAATGGCCGTTTTATTAAAAACGACATAAAATTATAACATCACATCACATTATATTATAGTAAACACCTGACAAAAGTAGGTGTTCAGGAAAGTGAAATGACATAGTAACATTACATAATAAATGCGAAAAGCACTGTTGTAGGTGGGGGAAATCCGCCCATCTGTTAACTCTTACATAAATGTATATGAAGAAATGTCAATTGTTCTTGAACGTATCAATATGAAAACATTTAATGTATATAACAAAAATGTGTTACATTAAACATCTGATGTACAAGATATCCCGTGTGTTAATTATAAACAAATCAAAAACATATGTCAATATATAACATAAATTAGAAGCCATTGTTATTAATCGTTCTTAACAAGATATCATTTTGATAATGGTGGCAAGACACGGGGAAGGTGGTGGGAAATTAAAAATAACAATTGCGTCTTACCTGTACGAAATTATTTGAAACTGACGCTGTTGTTAAGTGACGTCACGACGCGAGGATATTTAATTAGCCAACGTGATCTTCCTTACGCAGTCCTTTTACGCCCTGCTAAATGGCATACAAAGACATATGTTTATGATTATAACCGACCTCTTAAATACAATTAAAAACAGTTGTATTTAATTGTTGATTTACGAAGTCCGGATTATATCAGATAAATTACCCGCTACTTGTAATAAAACTAACTGAACTGTAGAACATTAGGTAAAAACAACCAGTAAACCAGGTTAGATTGAAATGGCCGTTTTATTAAAAACGACATAAAATTATAACATCACATCACATTATGTAATAGTAAACACCTGACAAAAGTAGGTGTTCAGGAAAGTGAAATGACATAGTAACATTACATAATAAATGCGAAAAGCACTGTTGTAGGTGGGGCAAATCCGCCACCTTGCTAGATAAGCTACTGCCAGCCGGCAATAGCTGAAACTAGCAACCCGCACCCACGGCAGTTTGACTGACTTAAAAGGCCATATCAGCCTAACCTGAATCGAAACACCCATCAGAATAAAAATACAATACAATGATCCACGACAGCACTGGGTTTATTAAAGCTATTAATAATAGTAAGTACATACAATCTAGGGTTGATTCACAAGAACCTTTAAATACACACGTTCCCTTTTACAATAATCTACGAGAATGCCATGCATCCGACGCAGTTTTTTGTATTGAGGTGTGAGAATGCATGTTTTATCAACACATTTTTATTTTTATGTAAGAAGCTACGAGAATGCCATGCATTCGACGCAGTAAGTTAGCTTTAGCTATTAAAGTAAGAAAATCCCATGCATTCAACCAGTAAAAGTAGGATTTCCATACAGTAAGCCACAAGAATGCCATGCATCCGATGCCACTGCCTGTATGATAGTAGTGTAAACTGTAATTCACCATAATTCAAAAGATGGGATTCTAATGTATCGCTTAAATGCGTTAGAATTCCACCTGCCCATAGCTTGTATCTCTGCCTCTGATACCCCTTGACTAGCAGCGGTGCTATCAGCACCTATTCTAAAATTGTGACTTTTGTAATGTTCGGACCTATATCCTGCTGCAAGCAATGCATTTTTCAATATATTGCAAAAATATCTGTAAGAAACCGTAGATCCTCCCGGGAATACAAAAATACAACCCGGAGAAGAACCTCGAAGATGTAGATACCTGTATAAAGTATGTACTGGGCAAAATTCCTCTATCGCTTGAGCATTAAGAGATAGGGTAATTGGGGCAGTGTGATAAAGACCCTTGAAAGAGTGAAAACTTATCTCCACTCTGGAAGGATTTTGCAAACCCTTTTTGAAGAATTGCACATTCTTTGTTTGTATAATATTCCTACTGTTTCCACTGTAGGTGATTTCCCCAATGCGCAAAAATGCATGAAAAGCAAGTAAAAACATTGACCGGAACATAAGTTTGTTGTATCTTGTTGGACAAACTTCATCCAGAGCATTTATAATTTGATACAATATATGTTTTGTCAATGGGCGCCAGAAATCTTGTCTTTTATTTATTTTCTTTAATCCTGCTAGCATTTTCCGAATAATGAAAAACTGTGTGGGATCTTTAAAGGCCCCCAACTTATGTATATATCCTATAGCTGACATATAAGTTGTGATGGTTGAACTAGCAAAGCCAATGTCCACCATGTGGGCAATGAATAATGCCACTGTATGTACACTAATTGGCATGGAGCACTGCATATGCAACGTTGTGTGTATGAATTGTTGTAGCAAACTGAATGCTTTACGATATAACTGTTTAGACTTATCAGTTAGTGATGCATCGATGAGTCGAAGGACTGTCTCGTATAAATGCGCAATAACTGCTGCGGAACTGTTGTTGGAATTCTGTCCATCTGTGGGGCTGCTTGGTGAAAGTATGCCACCTGTAAACGAGACAGGTAATCAGCCAGTACATTTAGTTTTCCTGGTATATGTTTGGCTCTAAAATTAATATTGAATCTCAAGGCTGCTAATACCAATCTCCTGAGAAATTAAAAATAACAATTGCGTCTTACCTGTACGAAATTATTTGAAACTGACGCTGTTGTTAAGTGACGTCACGACGCGAGGCTATTTAATTAGCCAACGTGATCTTCCTTACGCAGTCCTTTTGCGCCCTGCTAAATGGCATACAAAGACATATGTTTATGATTATAACCGACCTCTTAAATACAATTAAAAACAGTTGTATTTAATTGTTGATTTTTGCCAAGTTGCATTTAAATATCAAGGCTATTTCAGTTTTATAGAAATCATTGAAAATCCTGTATTAAAACATCTTTTTGGCTGAAAGAAAAAAGGCCCAAGAGTCAACTCTCTTGAACAGTAATGTAGTATGTATAATCTTTTTCTTAAATGGTGACGTAATTTGTATTTTTTGCCATATAATGTACTTACTGAATTTCTTTTTTTATGCCTATTACAAACCGTGTGAGTAATTCACTACTGTACTGAGCATAATGTGTAATTCATGGATAAAAGGTACGTTACTATCGAGTAATGTCTTCATCCTGCAATACACAATACATCAATACATTATTATATTTTCCTATTTAAAAACATTTCATTTATAATGAAGCCTATTTAGACTGTTTTTTGTGATGCAGTTATCTTATTAGCAGAAGAACACTAAAACAGATGTTTTTATAATTATATCATGTTTATTTTTCTAATAACATAATTAATGTATTATTTAATTCAGACCCTGAAGAAGTAGAGGACCCAAACGTTTCAAGTGAAACAAGTTCAGGATTCCTCATCTCTTGGTCACCTCCACAACATACGAATGGCGAGATTATTGCATACATGATAAAAGCTTTCATTGGACAAGCTTACTATGCAAATGTCACCGTTAACTGTACGAATGACGGTAAACCCAGTGTATGTATCGCTTTAGTTTTAATGCACACAACATTATTGTATTAGTTTGTGGTGTTTAATTTGAAGATAAATGTCCTTCAATATTTATTTTAAAAATAAAGAAAGTAGTGGAATTTTAGTGCACATTTATTCTGAAATATTTTAAATACATACACTAAATATGTCATGACGAGAAATGAAAAATATTTTGGATTATCAAGTTGCTGTCAAATGATACCTTATATGAGTGTGCATTACTGCCACATTTAGACATTTCATGCAATTTGAAAAGTATACAATCACAAAATACTAGTTCAATCGAATTGTTGTCAGGAATTAAATCTATGTTGAAATTATTTCTGAATAAATTTGCATTTGTATTCTATTTTCCAACAAACATTTTACAATTTTCTTCTAGAACGCCAGTAGGAAATGTCATCATTTCAAACATACCATCTTTACACGAAGGGTGATGGCGGTTAGAAATGAACTGATATTTTTATTAATTGCAACAAGTGACATTATTATTACATTTAAGATACGACATGAATATTTGTAGAGTTGTTATGTTAGTCAAGCATCTAACTGGTAAATTGCAGTGTTTACGGTGTACTGTAATTAAAGTTTGTGTGTGTGTGTGTGTGTGTGTGTGTGTGTGTGTGTGTGTGTGTATGTATATATATATATATATATATATATATATATATATATATATATATGCCTTTTACAGGAAAATCAGATGGAAGCAACTTCACCAAATCGTATAAAAAGCCAAGACAGAATGAATTATTCCATATCAGGTTTAATCCCAGCACAAAACTTCACAATTACAATAGCGGCAGTAAACGCGGCTGGTGTTGGAAGGCTTTCGACTCTAAATGCCAGCACCACGGGTGGGAGTAAGTATTATTTGTGTTGTATTTAGAGATCACCCAAACAGAATACTAACATCCAGAAAACCAATAGTATCAGATGACGTCTGCGTCATGTTACATTTACTACCAATAGACCAGGGTAGTTCTGTAGCTGTACAATGTTGAATCAAGGGTTCTCATTATCTGTAGTTAAGTATTGTCTTGATCAATGTGTACATGAATGTATGACCCTCTTTTCTAGAAAAACCTCTACTACAGAACCAGAACTGACTTCTCAACAAAGAAATATTTATATAAAAATAATTGTAATGAGCTTTAAAAACTAAATTGTTTATTGCAATTTTTTATTTAAAAACAAACGTGCATTATATTTTGTTAATTTTTGTTAAAACATGTTCTGACATCAAACTACCGATTTTGCTTACTTTTGGATGATATATTGTACTAACATATTTTATTTATTCACCAACAGAGAACATCATGGATGTGGATAAGTTTACATGGACGAATAGAACAGAGACGGACATTAGCTTTGAGTGGGTGACTCCACATTTCAGAGAACCATTTACAAACGTAACCTACAACTTTACCTGGACCCCACGTGAAGGAAAATCGCATTCGACATCAGAAAATCATACAATTATCTCAGATCTTACTCCTGGACAACTTTACAGCTTTACACTCTACATCAATCTCTTTGATGGTGAACGGTGGCTAATTTACACACACGAATCGTCTGTAACAGTAAGAACAAGTAAGCTACTGGAATTTGTTACATGCTTTTTAAATAAATCAGTCAAAATTATATAGTTGTGTAAATAATTTGATTTCTCATTTACCAACTTGTTGATTGCTGTAATGGCTGTACAGTTACAATTCTAAGGGCTGGTACAGGTTTGCAGTTATAATGCTAATGTTACAATTCTATGGGCTGTTACGGGTGTGACATTACAATTCTCAGGTTGTTATGTGTTTACAGTTACAATTCTAAGTCTAAGGGTTGTTATAAGTTTGCAAATATATTGCTAAATGTTGTAATGGTTGTGCAGTTACAGTTCTAAGCATTGTTATAAGTTTGCAGTTACATTGCTAAGAGTTGTTATGGGCTTACAGTTACAACTGTAATGGTTGATATGGTTGTCCAGTTACAATCCAATGGGTTATTTTATGTGTTTGAAGTTACAAATGGAATAAGAACACAAATTGTATATTGACGGGCCTAACTTTGCATCGACATATGGTAGTATGAGAGTTACAAATTAACACTAAAACGTTTTTATAGCATTCATTTGGAAGTTGTGATGTTAATAAAAAGATGGAAACCTAAACATCAAACACAATGGATCATTCAACCTAGTATCTCTATAAACATCAATACATTAAATCCCATATGTCGATTGTGCTTTTGAAAATCCATAGGTAATGTATGTTTGACTATATATCGTTTTCACATATATTTTTCAGGCCCAAGTCAGCCGCATATAAAACGCATTGACCAAGTTGAATCAAACATCACCATTCAGTTGAATCCAGCTGACGGGATAGTGGATTATTACAACGTCACATTACAACTTCCCAATAACTCAGCTGGAAACGAGATTGTGTTCAACTCCACAAATGAAGTGACATTCACAGATCTGTATGGCGATACAACATATCTTTTGAAAATAATAACCTACACCGGAAACCTGACCAGCAGGCCATTGATAAACGATATTAAAACTAATGTAACAAGTAAGCGTTTTACTATTACGTTTTCACTTCTAGAATAGGTTTTTTTTTTCACATCGCGTTGTAATATATTAAAAGTTCAAACTGAAATCAAACCTAAGGTCTCACTACACAGATCACTTCCGCGTGAGAGTTCATTCATCCACTATAGTTCCTAATTGTGACACATGTTATGGTTCACATATTCACTTCTAGGAAATGGTGAAGAATTAAAACAATATGTATGTTATTGTGACACATGTTATGGTTCACATATTCACTTCTAGGAAATGGTGAAGAATTAAAACAATATGTATGTTTAATGGTAAGCCTTCTGGCTGTATTTTGCCCATGTTATTTTGTAATATTGTGCATCGACCTTTTGGGACATGGGTATATAGCGCAAGTGACAGCCGGAGTGAATCGGTTAATGAACCACCTGTTCGAACCGGTACTACAGCCAGATGTGGTCATATAGCAAAAAACTGAGACGAAAATGTTCTCAATTTTGGAGTGAAAATAAATGCTTATATAATGTATGTTTGCAATGGTGTATGTTGTTTGTGCCAACGTGAACCCGTTCTATGGGCAATCATCGCTTGAAGTTGGGCAGTTTAACATGGATTTCAATGGCAGATGACATCTGTGTAGTGAGACCTAATATATTGTAGGTGGAAATGAAACATTTGATATAGTATATGATGAATTTCGTCTTCAAAATAACATTTTCAGTTAAAGTTAATCACTAAAAGTTCTGAGGTATGTACCTTTGCTATTTCATGTTTTGAGTTACTATAAAGACTTGTTGATTTGACAAAAATTGATAACTGGTGCAAGATCTTGTAAGCAATATGAACAAGAACCGTAATTGGTATAACATGGGTGGTTTGTACATTAAAGTTTGTTTTGTTTAACGACACCACTAGAGCACATTGATTAATTAATCATCAGCTATTGGATATCAAACATTTGATAATTCTGAAAAATAGTCATCAGAGGAAACCTACGAATAGATAGCCTATGACCCAAATGGAAATTCTATTACCCGTTCGTACCCTGTATATCTGGCAACTAAATTACTTCAGATTATTTGTATTAGTCCGCTATGTTAAAAAAATCATACCAGTGGCAAATATATTCCTTTGTGTCATTGAATCATATTGCGCAACCACCAATTGTTGGTCAGCAATTAACTGTTTCAGCAACTCGTGGCAGTAGAGAGCATGCATATGAAAGGGTTACATTTCAGACACCGATGACTGAAACGTCTTGTTGATTGTGGAGTGAATGGACATGTCAAAACATTTGGTAGCCCAGCGAACTACTGGGGTTAGACAACTAGTAGTCCGAGTGAGAAATCGGTAGTCAAAACACTCTGGGCTACCGCTAAGGTCGAGCCCTGTGGGATGCTGCATTTTTCCTAATACAGCAAGGGATCTTTTATATTAAATGCACTTTTCCAAAGACAGGAAAGCACATACCACGGCCTTTGATCAGATGTGTTGCACTGGTTGGAACGAGAAAAACCCAATCAGTTGAATGAATCTACCGACGTGGTTTGAGCCTGCGACACAAGCACCTCAAGCAAGCTCTCAACCAACTAAGCTAAATCCTGACCCCAGTTTGTACATATGCATCAGTTTCTAAATGGATTTAATATCAACATTTCTGTGGTAATTTGTGAAGCTATGTTGATTGATTGCAAAGTTATGATATTGTTTTCCCCTATCAAAAACTCTTTGACTAGAATTTGTCCTCGCTTTATATTTATGGAGTGATATTGAAATGTTACTCCTTACAAGGTCTATCAAATTAGTTTATTAACACTACAGACATATATTAGCAATGTCTAGACTTATTTTACCTATAGCGTTAACATTTGAATCTTGCTGTTGGTATATTTCACATACAGAATACACTTATGGTGTGTCGTAATTCACAACAAGTAAAAGTGAGCCCACAACTGCTAGAATATGAAACAATGTTTGTTGAGATATGTCTGACTATATGGAAGGTCACTACAACTGTGTTTTATTTAATTTTTAACAACAGGACCTGGACTACTTGAAAACATAACCGTTACTCCTTTGACTGCCTCAAGTGTAGAGGTCTCATGGACATCTCCCAGGCTTTATCCTGGTCCTACTGACTACACGATAGAGTTGTTTGAAGAAAAGTCCATCAACAGTTCAACATACAGATTTAACACTACAATACTTATACACGGTATGTAATTATTATTTTTTATATTGTAGCAACTAATAATAAACGTACATTCTTAACACCTTCTTCAAAAGAATATTTGTTTCTACATATAAACAAAACAGATGATATATAGTTTGCTGCCTTCCGGAGGTCATCCACTGGTCACCAGACTGTGGTGTTAAGGAACGTGTCTTCCGTCCAAATTTATTTTAGGTGTAGAACGTAATCCACTGTTTGCTCTTCTGCACCACATTCACATTTGACCATATCTGTAAGTGCTATAATTGTAGGTCCTTCTTTAAACCACCACAATTCCCAGTGCAAAGATGAAGATTGTATTGAAGTTTGTTCTTGTCTCTCTACTTCGTTAATGCAATCACATTTGAATGTTCAATGTATAAGTTTCATGGCTTCAGTTTATGACATGGAAGAGCTGGGATAAGGGAGACATGTGCTTGCTTTGGCAAGGTGTTCAACATTTTCTTTGCCTTCATGTGTAGAGATTCTCTGTAGTATCACCTTGCACCTTTGTTTCAGTGTTTAAATATTCTTGCAGTTGTCTAATCAGAAGTTCTGATGAAAGTGACTGGACGGCAGACAGAATTTAAGAAACACTATATTCGGTATCTCCCCCTCCTCTATCAGAAGCTTTGTGGCGACAGACAGGCTCTGCAATACTGTTTTGTAGTTAGAGTTCAGATCTCCAACTAGAATAGAAAGGGAGGCCAAAGAGCCATCCGTATTACTGTTGTATGTCACTTTTCCACCTTTTCATATATCATTCTTCACTGATCCACATGTGAATGCATGGAACCAGTTCGTCTTTGGCTTGTATATCAATTCCATGGTGAATGCTTGCTGCTGAGGTTGTGTTTATTCCCGTTTTGCTTCTAAATCCTAAAAAATCAACCTGATTTCTGCAAGGTGTTGCGTTGGTGACCAGACATTTAATCGAGCATATCTGTATCATTGTTTAACAAGTCATTCACATAGTGGTTAAGACTTTGCCATATTAGTATGTTTTTAGTTCAATTCAGTAGCTTTAGTTTTGGTGTAGGGTGTGTGACAAGAGCCTTTTGATTTTTTCTCATTTGATTATGGTCTTATACTTATATTATGTGCTATCTCATCGTTTCTATTTCAGGATATCTCAACTCAACATATATAATACAGGATCTACTTAGCTACTGGCATTACAATTTCAGTGTAATGGCCAATACATCAACAGGATCGTCAAATTCCTTAAGTGATATCACTAGAACAAAGGAATCAGGTAAACCACAAAAACCTTTTAAGCAGAAAAGTTTAGTACTTTTGTGAGTTTATATTATAGAATTTATATTAGTCAGTCCAAAACCAATGTATTTCGTTTCAACGAAACATTTGGCAATACACTGAATATAATCTGATCTGATGCCCAACAACACATTTTAATACATATAGATCTATATATATTATTGTCTGATGAACAACTGGTTTTGAATTGACAAATTCCAGTTTTTTTTAATATAGATATTTTCAGTATGTTGGATATTTTCCACACTTATGTTATTGTAACAAATTAAAGAAATGTGTTACTAAGTATTTGTTTTAGGCTTATGGATTATGACCAAAAAATCCACAAACCGTCCCATAAACTCTACCATAAAACCCCAACACAAAATATACAAATTGATAAGTAATGACATTTTGGTTCATCTGTGAAACTTGACACCATATTTAGTAAAACATATTTCCACAGATACTACATATCATAAACTAATACAGAAACCATATAGCTTGCATAAAAAGAATTCATCAAACTATGTATAGCTCGCTTTGAGTTTGTTAGAGACTTGCCTGTTGTTATATATAGACTATATAACTTTCCACAGCACCGGGTTTAGTACAGACTCTTCTTGTCCGGGCGATACCTGGCAATTATACAGAAGTAAATGTTACATGGGCGTGTCCAGCAGAAAAAGAGCGCAATGGCCGCATAACGAAATACTCCTTGCGGTACACACCAGATCAGCAGGTACTGTAAGACCTATTTTTTTTATTAATGTACAACAGACATTACTATCTAAAGGAGCAACAAAATGTGATATACAAAACAAATTGTATTTGCATATTGAATATTTAAAAATACTGGCAAAAATAAAATGTTTACTTTTTTTTTTTTTTTTTTCTTTATGTGTATACGTCTTTGTTTGTTTGTGTATGTGTGTGTGTGTGTGTGTGTGTGTGTGTGTGTGTGCGTGTGTTTTTGTGCGTGTGCGTATCAGGTTTTGAACTAAGGCAGGTATCCCCTAATTTCGATCACCAGCAAAATCATCCGGTAACCAATTTCCTTGAATCGATCAACTGGAATGGCATATAGGTTAATTTCTTCTTATCAACTACAAGAAGAAAAATATGCATACACAAACTACGTACCTGAAATGTCAAAGATATTGTATTTTTATGGGAGGTAATGGGAGGAAGTAACTTCGTTACTGAGACCAATTTTTATACAAATAGATACAATATTAAGTAGAAATATTAACAATATATATTTTGGACCTTACCCATATCTTGTTTACAAAACCAGTGACCAATGAATGTGTATATACTAGTATCACGTTTTTTTGTCCTTTTATTCGTTTAATTTCTAGACTACATGGAAACACCCTCTTCTGCCGATGCAACTAGTATTTCCATATGTTTTAAATGCATAATTAAAAAATAGATCCCCTTTTATCAAACGAGGCTATTAAAAATCGTTTTCGTGAAATTTCATTTAGGCAATCGGCTGGCGATAATTTAGAATGCATGCTTGCATGCATGGTGACCATTTGCACTTTAAAAACACATTTAACAATAGAGACATGGCAGAATGCATTTCTTTTAATGGAAAATATTTGCAACACCACAAATAATACAACTCTCAAATGCTCTCAAAATTTCTGGTTTTATATTTGTGTATATTTTGTCCTTTCAATATGTGTGAAATACACTGCACATGTACAGATATACAAAAATATTCCAAAGGTTTTAAAATGCATCTGCCTATGATATAACATACACTTTTCGTGTTTAAGAATAAGCAGCCTTAGAAATAATTATATAGTTGATTATTTCCTAGTTTTTCACTAATCCATAATTTTTGCTTATAAGAAGAGCTATTTTTTAATAACTAAATATCCGATCAACACTCACAACAGCACACGGAATAAACAGCTGTTGTAACCAGTTAATTCTATCCAAATATAATTTGTTTTTGCAGAATAAAAATATCTTGCAATCAGGAAATGAAATAGATTATAACCTGATGCAACCATCTGATCCATGTACAAGTTTACACACCTTGCTATTGCCTGTTACACCTGAAGTTAACTACACATTTTCCGTAAGTATAGCCACAAAACTGTCACTCTGTTAAACTATCAAAGTAAGAAGATAATACATCAATTCCAAGCACAAGGAGTACACACACTATATTAATACAATATTATTGTCTTCAATCCGACAGTATGATAAAAACTGTTTGATTTACGTTTTAGTTTTAACTATGTTCTATTGCTTTTTACTTTTCTTTTTGAAAAGCCATAATAATATATATTTTTAATTTTTGCCAATCAACCTTCACGGCTGACGAATGTGTTTAAGCTCCGGGTTTTTTCTGTTCTGTTTAAATTAGGAAAGTTACGTAGCTACCAAAAGGTTTTTTTCTTTTTAGCGAAATATAAAGATTATACCTTGTATTACATGCTCACAAAAACACATTTATCTGATTGCAAAATCCAGTAACGGTGACGTCACAGTTTGAATTTGAAATGCATCTCCACATTGATAAAGAATTGGCTGTTATTTTTATGGATGCATGTTGAATACTTTTATTATGTACTTGATATTTTTATGTATGTATACATGTATGCATATATAAATAAATAATAATAAAAAAAAAAAAAAATAAAAAAAAAAAAAAATAATAATAATATATATATATATATATATATATATATATATATATATATATATATATATATACTCTTCAAAAGAAGAAACGCAAAACCACAATGTCGTAACATTTGGAGAATTGATTTAATTATTGAATGGTGAGTCCGATAATTACCAAATGTTGCAGGATTGTTCACAATTCACTCTAGTCCATTGTGAGTAAGTGATAGGACACACCACCAAGGTCAAGGTCATCTGGAGTCAATACCGGGTGTGGCCTCCGCGTGTGTTGACAACTGCCTGGCACCGCCTACCCATTGAAGCAACCAGAGTACGGATGACGTCCCGGGGGATGGTGGCCCACTCGGCCTGCAAGGCTGCTGCCAGCTCGGGCAGGGTATGGGGCTGTGGTTGTCGCTGTCGGAGGCGTCGGTCCAACTCGTCCCATAGATGCTCAATTGGGTTCAAATCCGGTGATATCGATGGCCAAGGAAGGACATTAATGTTGTTGTTCTGTAGGAAAGCCGTTGTGAGACGTGCTGTGTGAGGCCTGGCGTTGTCATGTTGGAACACTGCGTTGGCGTTGGCCATAACTGGAACGATGTGTGGCCGGAGGATCTGGTCAATGTAGCCCTGTGCATTCAGGTTGCCCTGCACGTGGACCAAGTCAGTTCTGCCAGTGTGTGAGATGGCTGCCCACACCATGACACTACCCCCGCCGAATCTGTCCACTTCCTGCACGCAGTTTGCCACATAACTTTCACCACGACGCCTATACACGCGACATCTTCCATCATGACGTCGGAGCAGAAATCGGGACTCGTCACTGAACCACACCTGTCTCCATCGCAGTTGAGGCCATTGTCGATGACTCTGGCACCACTGCAGTCGGAGTCGACGGTGTTGTGGTGTTAAGATGACACCTCGAACTGGACGTCTGGCACGAATTCCTACCTCACGTAGGCGGTTCCGTACGGTCTGGTCGGATATCCTGCGCAAACCTGGTATTGCTGCGGCTGTGGAGGTGGCAGTAGTCAATCGTTCCCGAAGGTGGCGTACCCGGATGTAGCGGTCCTGCCCGGGGGTAGTGACCCGTGGTCGACCGGATCTAGGGAGGTCACGTGTTGATCCATGTTGCTGGTAATGGTCCCACAGTCTGGAGATGGTGCTTGGGGATACATGGAATGCCCTGGCAACGGCTGTTCTGGATTCGCCTGCGTCTAGTCGGCCGATGGCATTGTTTCTCTGCGGTTCACTGAGACGTGGCATGTCCTGGATTGTCAACTGTCGGCCAGATACAGAGGCCAGGCAAGCGAACACCCTGCACTTTTATACTGTCGGTGTTCATGTTGCACGTGCAGACAACGCACGTGCAGTGGTGACATGGTTTGCACGTGGCTGCGTTTTTGCGATTATTCACATTTTGGAACTTTATTGTACAGTAGCTGCGTTTTATCGAATGTAACCGTGGGAATGTGTTTGGGACATGCAATGACCTTATATTCACAAAGCATGAACCGATAGGAAACATAAAATCGGAGTTATAACCCATTTGTACCCTTTTGCGTTTCTTTTTTTGAAGAGTATATATATATATATATATATCACTTTCAAATTTGAGAATGTACAATTAATTCTACAGTTCTAGATTCTTAAAGGTTTTAGACTATCAATAATTAGCAACTAACTGGACGTTTCTGTCAAATATTCAATGCCATGAAATGAATAGAACATACGTATGAAATAATTTGTTGTTTGCAGGTTACAGCTTTTACAGTTGACAAAGGGCGAAGTTCTGGTTATTCTTTTTACACGCAGCCTGGAAGTATGAAATATTAAAACATTTTCTATATATGTTTTATTTCTCCGTGTTGTTTGATATTAAAAACTCCTCGCAACTAAACGAAAACAAATATTGTAATGCATTATTAACATGGTTTTATTAGATTCATATTGTTTTACATTCATATATTAGTCGCAGGTTTCACAGTGTGTCACTGTCTGTCTGTCTGTCTGTCTGTCGCTCTCTCTCTCTCTCTCTCTCTCTCTCTCTCTCTCTCTCTCTCTCTCTCTCTCTCTCTCTCTCTCTCTCTCTCTCTCTCTATATATATATATATATATATATATATATATATATAGCTAGCATATATAGTGTAATCAAAATATGTGATATGTTTCAGATCACACACTTTCAGAATATAATAACTTTGCAAATAAAAGGTAATATTAATCGAAGTCACACACTACGTTTATTGACATTTAAGCAAATGTTCTACGATGACACTCCATAATTGACGTATGCGTTCATAGTCATCATTCAAAAGATTTCAATAGCAACCTTACCCTTAAAACGTTCAGAAAACAAAAAACGTTAAACACTAGTTTATTCTAAAGTAAGGATATCCAAATTGACGCCATTCAAGTTTGATATCATTTCCATTCAAAAAGACACTGTGTCACGTATTCTTACGTCATTTGAATATCTAGTAATGGCGGACTGGAATTAATGTTACAAAAACACGTATTAAGCTTGACGTATGGTTCGATATCGTCAGTATCATATATTAAAAATAAAAATAATGTATTATGCTCGCCAGAGACTCGCATAATACAATTTGTATTCCTAATATATGATATTGACGATTCAGAAAAACACTGGTAATAACCCCTCTTTCTGTATATATATATAAGCCACCACCAACAAATTCAGGTATTTAATTGACAGATGTTGACGTTTTTGATTTTGGAGATATTGATAACAATATAAATAAAATGTAAATGCCTCAAATCTAAAACGTGAAATATTAATGTTTTATCCATATTTCTTAAGTGGTGTATTATATACCACACACACACACACACACACACACACACACACACACACACACACACATTAATATTTGTTTAAAGCAAATTTAGGTCATGGGGTGTTTTCTTTGAAACCTCTTTCTGTTGTCAGTTATAGAGAACTGACATTAAGGCACCATTTGTTAGCAAACTAGAATTAATAACGTGAATAACGCACAACATATACATTTGGACTCCAAGGATACTTACTTTAATAATAAATATGTTTTTTAGAACCACCAAAGCTGGATAAGTATGCAATAATTTTGATACCTAAGGAGTCAGAGCAGCCACAACAAAAAGAAACCAGATTTAACGTGCACTTTTGTGGCAAGTGCCTTCTCGACAAAACAAATGGAATGATCACCTTTGTGGCAATGATAGTTTGCAAGACTGGTGCGTCATGCCAGCAAGGTATTAAAATATTTAAGTTTCAATTGTCTTAAATATTTTTTTCAGTATGAAAAGCTATTGCTTTAGTGCTGTGTAGAATATTTCTCTAATATTATTGTAAACTATATCCATAAAATATTATATAGTAAACATTCCTCTATATTAACAGCGCCGTTAATTAAATGTATTACTTTGATATATGTACTTTTATTTTAGTTAATGTTATAACCATAATTTCTTTGGTTTTTTAGAAACTAGTTCATCTAAAAAACAAATTCTAAATGCATTATGTACAGTTACAATTACTAAGTATGAAATTACACTATGCTATCTTGAGTCAATTATGAATGTGTTTTGTTACAAGTTAATAAACTACTTTCAGTCTCAGAGATACATAAACCTAAAGAGGTTTCAAGCTGGTATTCCTGGAATAAAAACAACTTTAAAGGAATATACCGACCAACTCCAGATACGTGGTTAATAGGTAACATTTTATCATTTTAACACGTTGATCATTTAACATTAACCATCTTTATAACTTTGGAGTAAACTGAAATATTGTAAATAGAAAATATGCAAGAATACTAAATGCAATTAAATGTTTGTTTGTTTATTGTGAATGACAAAACGCAGGTATAAAAATCGTATTTCTTCACACAAAACGTTTGATCAAAGTATCACAATTTACTGACATGTTCTACAGTGACTCTTTCCAAACTGGCATCTGTCTAAACCGGATGCTGTCTATTCCAGACTTCGGATGCAAATTCAAGAACACAAGAACGGTTTATGTAGTAATTAGCTCTGTCAACACAGGCACAAGATCTTACCCCTAGCAGCTGCCAGTGGTCACCTTTTAAACAAAGACGGCAGTTCCTCAGTAATTAGGACACCAAAGTATTATGAAATAATCGCGCCTCTTTCAGGTTGTAATCGGATTAGTATTTGTATGTGCTAATACCTGCATTGTATCATACCGATCTGTTTTTTGTCAAAACTAGTACTTGATAAATACGAATGACGGTTCCATTTTGCATTGTCTTGCTGAATTTGCAATGGCAGATCAACCAAAAAAAAAAAAAAAAACCGCAGCAACGTATCGAACTCTCCTTACAACATAAAGTAAAATTAATCAATGGATTTTGATCAAATCCTCTGTGTAAACAAATATTTGGCTTTGAAATTCAAGATTGGAAGACAGACAGTATCAGACGTACTAAAACGTAGTGACCATTACCGGCAATTGCACGAGGACAATATTTTGGTAGAGAGAAAACGCAAATATCTTTCAGGTTTATGCCAATCACTAAAACAAGCATTGCTTAGCCTTGCTTTCACAGATGTCTTACACATAGTCCAAACATTTGTTTAATATGACGTTTTATTCACATTTAAAATATATTACATGTATATATGTATATGTATATGTATATTGTATATGTATATGTATATGTATATGTATATGTATATGTATATGTATATGTATATATACCAAACAACAGGAACAAATGTTTTATAGGCACATTCCCACAGAGAGGACAGCACATATACGTCATTTACTTTAATTTGATTTCAGTCACATCTCATGTGTTTAATTTTAGATACACCAGAAGATGCTATTAATAATGTCAATTTCGAGGTAGGACGTGGTAAAGATTGTTCGATGAAGCCAACCGAATACTGTAATGGCCCTTTGGACACAGGGTCACAGTACAGGTTAGTGCACTGTACGAACGTCTTGAAATTCAAGTAATGTAACATATTGGTGACACCATACTTAGGACTATGTTTGGCCAGTAAAAGGATAAACTAACGTTTACTAGAATTAAAGCTCAAGTGATTGTTATCACTTGATTCAATTTAATTCTTGTATTTTTTAAGCTACAAGCTTATCAGCACAACAAATATTCATATATATAACAACTGATCATTGGGAGATGCGGTTTCATTGAAATTCAGTATATTTCTGATAAACATATGTATATGTATTTGTATTGATAACAACGATAATACATCGATAATACGATTGTGATTCAATTCGAACCTAATAATACTGTGCTTATTTTCTGTTTAGTTCAATTTTTTCATACATTTGTATGGTTATACATGTTCATCCTACTTATCATATATTTACTAGTATAGTTATAGCCATAACACTATGGTCCTTAACAATATACCTTGCCTCTGATCCTAAATCCTTTACGAAGGTGAATCATATTTTAAACGTTTTTGATATATTTTTATCTCGCCTCGACGACGTCAGAGGGCGAGATATATGTATTACCTTTGCGACAACGTTGATGCCATCAAAACAGTTTTTGTTTAACGACACCACTAGAGCATATTGGTTTATTAATCATCGACTATTGGATGTCAAACATTTGGTAAATCTGACATAAAGTCTTAAAGAGGAAACCTGCTACATTTTTCCATTAGAAGCACGGGATCTATTATGCGCACCAACACACCGACAGGACAGCACATACGACAGCCTTTGATAACCAGTCTTGGTGCACTAGCTGGAACGAGAAATAACGCAATGGACTCACTTGATGACCTCACGGTTATCGTTTAAATCAACGTTAAGTATTTGTAACACACAATAAACAATTAAAAGAGAGTATCTTACATATGTATATATATATATTTTTTTTATTTACTTCAGTTTAAAATTTATGGTCTGTACAAGAGCCGGTTGCACACAGTCAGAGTTTCAAGATGGATATGTAACAAAAGGTATGTGTTTTATTAGGGCCGCCCCTAAATTTTGCGGCAGTTATAATTTTATTATACCGGCCTCGGTGGTTTCGTGGTTAGGCCATCGGTCTACAGGCTGGTAGGTAATGGGTTCGGATCCCAGTCGAGGCATGGGATTTTTAATCCAGATACCGACTCCAAACCCTGAGTGAGTGCTCCGCAAGGCTCAGTGGGTAGGTGTAAACCACTTGCACCGACCAGTGATCCAAAACTGGTTCAACAAAGGCATGGTTTGTGCTATCCTGTCTGTGGGAAGCGCAAATAAAAGACCCCTTGCTGCTAATCGGAAAGAGTAGCCCATGTAGTGGCGACAGCGGGTTTCCTCTCAAAATCTGTGTGATAACCATATGTCTGACGCCATATAACCGTAAATAAAATGTGTTGAGTGCGTCGTTAAATAAAACATTTCTTTCTAATTTTATTATATATTAATTAATTTTTTTTTTACGATATCCTCCAAACCTACCCCAAAGTTCAATTGGTATTCCGCCTCATGTCTTTGCCGCCGCCACCCTAAATGGATTTTCTGGATCCGCCACTGAGTTATGTAATATGTTTGTCCAAATATGATGTTTTAAATATGTTGATCTATATATCTATCTTATATATATATATATATATATATATATATATATATATATATATATATATATATATATATATATATATATATATATATATATATAGTCAAACTTCGTTAACTCGAAGTTGAAGGGGACGACGAAATAGTTCGAGTTTCAGGGAGTTCGAGTGTTCGAAATTCGTACAGCAGACCTCAAAATGAAACTGCATTGCAGTATTATCATTTCGTTGATATCGGATGTTAGCACATTTCTTCTGTGTATATGATAAAACTAAGTAAATATTAACAGAAACGAGATAAATCCGATCAATTTGACGTACATCTCTATGTACTTTTATTGTATTAATTGACAGTAAAGTAAAAAAAAGAGAAAAGAAAACTGAAAGCACGTACTTACATATAACCGGAAGTAAGCGATAAATTAAAGTTGATATATTTTTCAAATTTCAAAACAAGGCGGAACGTAACGTTGTAATAAATTAAAAACTGAATGTCGATTAGCACTAAGTACGTTTGTTTACCAAATAAAAAATACACAATATAAATAGCAAAATTATTGTAAATCACAAAAATCATTTTAAAAACCCTCACTAACATAGCGAGACATAACATAACAAATCAAAACGCTGTATGCCAAATAGCACTAGGTTATGTACTTTTTTGCACTCGTTTAAGAGAAAAAACAAACAGTGTTAATTGTTATTACAACAGTTTTTTGAAGATTACAAGACTATCCGTACTTTGTGTAATGAGGCCCGCTGCCGTGTACAAACACCGACAACCCAATGCAGGCATGTAGGATCATTTCGTTCCGCATAGTCGGCGATCTATTATTCTGTAATTACCGCGTGTATCATCGATAGCCGAGACCAGTCGGGGCACTCACGCTTGGCTTGGGTGACAATTCATTTTTCTTTAAAGTATTACCGGTACAGTTAAAAGGCTCAGTCACTCCACAAACTTCGAGTTTTGGAAGTGCAATATCCCTTATTTTTTTATGGTGGGACCACAAAATTACTTTGAGAGATAGAGTTTTTCGAATGTTCGAAGTTTGAGTGTTCGAAGTCTGTTATTACTAGTTTGTATAGCAGTTCGGCCGGGACCGCCGTTTCACTTCGAGAGATCGACGTTTACGAAAGATCGAAGTTTGAGTTATCGAAGGTCGACTGTAAGGTCGACTGTATATATATATATATATATATATATATATATATATATATATATATATATATATATATATGTATGCATTATTTTATTTGGTGGTAATAATATAATTGATATGTTTTTTTAATTTCAGTAATAAAACCTAGTGTAGTCGGCCCTGTTGTTGGTGCAATTAGTGGAATTGTGGTTGCTGCATTGGTCGTTGCAGGAGTTTGGTACTATAAGAGGCGATACAGGTACTATATTTTATACATCGTGTACAGAAAATGTAGGAGCATCTTTCCCAGGTGAAGAAGGGTACCTAATATAAAACAGTGTGTAATATGCATGCATTTTTTAAAATCCATAATCAAAAATGTATCTCTGCACAATGTAGAGTCGAATAGGTATTTGGCAAAATAGTGGTTGATTCCATGAATCTCTGTCTAGTGCGATTCCATGAATCTCTGTCTAGTGCCATTTCTCCTGAGGTTATCCTTTACTGGACAATACATCCTTCCTGCACTCCCAGAATAGTTTACTAAATCAAATTTAGGTCAGGACAAAGCTCATTGGAATAAATATAGCTGTTATGAAATGTTGACACGAACATCTATAAAATAATAGTCCATGGGCCAGGTACCGAAACCCTCACTCACCCCTCCTGGGGATTTTTGGAGACAAGTATTTTTAGATACCCTATTATATGTGAATTTAATATCTACTTGTCTGCAGCAAAAATATTGGTGGATTAAAAAACATATTGCAAGTTGAATAGGGGTACCGTTGCACATTTTGGGTCCCAAAAATGCTGTGTGGAAAAATTAAATATAGTGATAACGTTGTCATCCATATACATTTGTAACAGATATAAGGCCAAAATGAATGATATTCATCCTATAGTAGATGCTAATATTAAATAAAAGTGCAATATGTGGTAAGAATAATGATATACTCATCGGCAAAAGTTAAGCAATACAGGAAATGCATTATTTTCTATATTTACACATACTTTGGGCTGATTGAACCTTTTATTATTGGACTTGGACAAGGTTTTAACGTGTACATTCAGAGCAAGCTGTTGTAGCACACGCCTGTCATGGGCACGGGTGCCGGCCTCGGCCGGCTCCCCTGTCCAGGACAGGAAAGGTGGGGGAGGTGGGAGGAGGGACCGCCTGTGCTAACTGACGCAAAGGAGTGCCAGCCGCCCGGTCGGAGCCGGTAACAGGCAGAGGGTATTTTATTATTAGAAGTTGCAGTGTCTTTAATATATTGAGGCAGCATTATTCAAATATGGTTCAGTATATCTGCCTATACTATACTCAACAAAATAAATTAAGGACCATGTTGTTCAACTTAATGATTTAAATAACAATTTAGAGGGAACACAATGACAAATATCATCCTGAACAAATGTGTAACAAATACTAGGCTAATGTTCATTTCAATAGTTTTCATAAATATGTCAAATACCCAGTGAATTTTGTTGAGAATACATATATGTGCATCACTATTAATGAAGATGTCCCTCTTTACTAAACACCAGTGTTACAAATTACACGTACAATAATTACACGTACACTTCATTTATCTCACAGAAGTTCATATTATACTAGTCTGTGTTTATAATATTTTTAGATTTGCCTTTATATTTACATTGTGCTTTACTTATGCTCATGTGTATATAATTAGTTTTTACATCGAATATTGTCTAGAAAAGTTTTGACTTCCTTTCATATTCCTTTGTATTTGGTATAATACCACTATTTCATCTCTAGTGTTCCTTCTGAAATTTCTCATCCATATGACTATTTGGTTGGGGAATAGTCTGGACTGCCTGGTATTACTGATACCATTGACAACTTGGCAATTTGTTCTCTTTATGTGCATTCTCAGAGCATTCTCAGTGAATACATACATGTGGAGAAGGCTGATTTATACTCTACTGTAGTTCAATATTATCATCCTTGATTTGGCAACAGACATTTTCAGATATTTCTCAAGTCATAATGTTTTGTGTTATTCGCACCTGCACTCCCATAGAGAAGGTATATGAAATGATCTACTTCTTAAATATATGAACATCGATTTTGACTGACCTTCCATGAGCTAACAACATTTCAAGGAAGTCTTGGTGTTGCTTGAGAATATTCAAAACCATCAGTTTTCCATTCTGCATAAAAGCACTGTTGGTATCATAGCCAGTAATGACAAACACAGCTGGAATTGCTTGTTGGTGTCTTCCCTTCATACTTAATGATGCTGTGCACATCTATAAGATGCCTCTTGTTGCCAAGTTGAGTGTATAAAAATGTCCGTATCTAGGATGGTGAACTGGCAGCAATGTACAAACAATGAAGTATAATCTTTGTCTCTGCATCTTCTTGTGTACTTTACAACACCATCAGACATGGTGTGCATTTGAAACATGTACTTTGTCTCACAAATAGAACCCTCCTTCCAAGAAGCTGAGAGCAGGGTTTTCTTTTTTTTTTCATTTACAAGTAATGTCTTACAGTCTCTTGAGGCCTTTGTAGGGATTCCTTAGATCAAGTGTGGCTTGGAAGAACCCCTTTCACATGAGAAATTTAGTGCCAAACCACGAATGTTATTATTATGCTACTGTGGATTTGTTGCAAACCTTCCATCCAGGATAGATTCCCTGAAAATTCACTGTACCAACAGAGCAAATTGCAAGAGAGCAAATTGCCATGGTCTCATTTGGTATTAGTCATATCACAAAGTCGAGGGTATTCCTCAACCACATGGATATGGCTAAGAAATGTCCAAATAAATACTGAAGCTGGAGTGGATGGTTTGTGATCTGATGCTACAAGAGCTGTTGACATATCGAGGGAGGAATGAGAGTAAAGGCTCAGAGGAAAGATAAGAAATTACAGATATTGTGAACATGATAGACATTATATTTGAGTCAGATGGTAAGACTGAAATAGGAAAGAAAGTCAAGTGCTAGATATGCCTGATGACTATATTTGATGTCAGTTATATACATTTAAATTTAAATTTAAATAGAAATGTTTTTTTGTTTTTTTTAAATATGACAATTTAAATAGAAATGTTTTTTTTTTCAAATATGACAAGCTTCTGGGAGATAGATGAATTTAAAATTTAAAACACACATGCTGAGGAAAGGTACTTACAATTGGCTGGTACTAAGAACAGAGGGACATCTTCATAAATTTGTGAACATAGTATATAAACTCCATATACTGAACCACAATTGAATAATGAAGCCTCGATATGTTTAAAAAAATGCCAGGTCAATTTGTTTTAATAATAAAAGCTTGAGGCAATCCTAAGTATGTGTAGACATATAAATTAATACATGTCTGGCATTGCTTAACTTGTTTGAGAAGTATATAATTATTCATAACTCATATTATATTGTTTTGTAGTTATTATTAAAAGAAAGGACGTAGAGATAAATATGATTGAGAATTAGGAATCAAAGTCATATTTTTATAGTGCTAGATATTTGCCTGATGAAAATATTCTATGTAGATGTCAATTATATACACCAAAACATAAGTTAAGCATAATATAAATAGAACTGCAATTCTAAAATATTACAAAAAGAAAAAAAGAAAGAAAAAAAAGGCCATTGTAAGATGAACTGAGATCGGTGAATTGTATATGTAATGCAGACTTGCCTAGAATGGTATATAAATTCACTTTTTATGTTTGTAAGACTTGTGTTTAATATAAAAATATTCAAAATATCCATGTAAATGGTTTAGAGAGCATGTACTGCACCGTATTTATATAATGCTGCCTTCAGATATTAAATACAACACAATAGTATAGGGTTCAGAATGTTTTAAGTATGGTGTGTATATACATATGTACATAGATAATTATATATCAGGAACTGTGTAATGTTTGCTGGTGAGTACACCCCCGGTACTATATCAATACCACATGTATTGCATTGCTTTGTGGTTTGTTGTTATGTAGTTTAGCATGAATAACATTCATAATTTGGTCTTAAACCTGTACAAAATATGTTTGGATGTTAACTTCAACATTGCAATGCAGTTTTTTCATATACTATGTTTGTAAATCTCAGGACATTTCAAATTCATTGACTCACTATACTTAGTCAGAAGAAATGTATTATTTATTGGTGGAATACATTCACCAGTAACCCAGCTTTTAAAGTAAAAGCAGTAATATAGTCCACAATTATTTTCAAATATTTTTGAAAATTAGGTGGAATATTCACCGTGATCAGATATTTGCCTTGCTAAAAATAAATAGGGTGCCTATAGCCAAACGTTCCCTGCGGGCACGCCCACCAACAGATTGCCTGCAGACAAGCTGATTTGAATATGTCTATGGATAGGCTTCAAAGATATATTCATCTTGAAAACTCACGGGGGGGGGGGGGGGGGGGGGGGGGGGAGAGGGGAGCAGATAACTTCCAAACTTATTTATATGCGTGCTTATGTCTGTGTAAACTATACATATTTAAAGACACGTTTAATGTCAAGATACAGGTAGGTTTACAGTATTCTTTACAACAGATCTGACTGTAAATAGAACATGTTACATAATGCATATGTTATGCTGTTTCACTATTTAGTAAATATGGTTACTGACTTTATGCTAGAAATCTAAAGTACTGGTAAACTCAAGTCATAAATACCTTTTCACCGCATATTAAACATGTTATGTTGTCAGACTGTATATTAAACATGTTACACAGTTTTATTGTATATCGAATGCTTATACTGTTTGATTGCTGAAACATGTCTCAGTGCGTATTATACATGTTAGGCAGTCAGACTGTAAATGAAACATGATATATTATTGCGCTGTGTATTAAAACTTAAAGTTTGTTATGTTTAACGATACCACTAGAGTACATTGATTATTAATGATCGGCTACTGGATGTCAAACATTTGCTAATCTTTTATATACACCAACCCACAGATAGGATATTATGTTATGTTGTCTGACTGCATATCAAACATGCTAACTCACAATAAACGAGCTGTGGTTTCTGACTGAATATTGCACATTAAACATGTTATGCTGTTTTACTCTGTATTACAGATGTTATTTTGCTAGACTCTTTTAAAGATATTTGCGTATTTTATGTCAGGAATCGGAAGAACACAGAGGATGATGAACAGCCTGAGAATGAGGAATTGGTTGACCTCACTCGGTAAGTTCCGCTCATTTGTCGCCTATGACTTTGCAGGCGAGTGTATAGCAATGTATGCAGCGAGGGTCTAGACTATAGTGAACAAAGTTTCTAGGGGGATCGAGTCATGTTTTCCCGGAAAATACATTTCAAAAAGAGAACATTTGTTTGATTCAACCCTCGAAACCCAGCCCTGCACATACGCCTGCTTTAAAACTATCAAGGCAAATTATATATGGATATGATGAACGATAATCGCCAGCTTCTCTTATAATTAGACCATGTGTCGACCAGGTGTCGATATACTGAAGTATGTTTTACACCAAATATTTGCTAATTTACAGTATACCGAGGTATCATTAGAAAAGATTTGTCTACTTTCCTTATTAAAAATTCATTTGCGTAGTAGTATTTCATTCCAATTTCAATATACAGTAGTCTCTACAAAAGTATTCAAGGACCAGCAGACTTTTGGTAAATCTGTGCTAGTGTCATATCATTTCAGGTTACTTCTGAACATTGTTTTAGTAAAACTGAAGACCCATAATACACACAAAAATAGGTTGTTCGTGCATTTATAAAAACTACCTAAATGTACATTCAGCTAAGATTCGTTACACGTTCGTTCGTAATGCTATTTGTTATTTTGTTTGCTCCAAATTGATGTTTAACTCATTAAATTTAGGAACATGTCACAACTTCGACATCTTACGACAAAAAAGCTGGAATTTTAAAAACACATTTAAAGAAAAACGCCAAAAATATTTACTTGATTAATTTTGTTAAGTATATAATGATCTGAATGATTTTAGAGTAGGAGTTCATTTCGAGTTTTCAACATATGTTGTTTGTTTATTATTTATTTATTTATTTATTTATTTTATTTTATTTATTTATTAATATAATTAAATTTACACTACATTCATTACACTATAACTTCATCCTATTGGTCCAGCCATAGCAACAGAAGTTTGTTAATTTCTCGATGAATATAAAAATTACGTTGTTAGGGAACGTCATACCTGATGACGTCATTTTATATTGGTAATTTGTCTTACTGAGCTTTATTGTTTAACCCCCAAAAAATCATTAAAAATAAAATATGAACTTTTAATGTTATTATTAGTAAGTATGTTTCAAATTTAATTATAAGTATTGTCTGTTATTTCTTTTACGTTCATCTGGGTATGAACAAAAAATCATCCGCTTTGCCGATTCACACAGTTTTCGGATGATTTGTTTTTGTTCATACCCCTATGGACGTAAAAATAACAATAGACAATCCTTAATTATTTAAACATTTGTTTATTTTAGCATTTGTTTATTTAAGCATTTAATCAAATTAATTTATTTAAGTAACATTATTTTTCATTGTAAAATAAATCAATCAAAGATTCCACTTTTGTTACTGTTTTTATTTTTCTCATCGCATATGTTTTCATGAATTATTATATTTAATGTTTTCGTTCTCATCTCTAAAATGGTTTATTTACAGACCGATTAAGATGACAGACTTCAGCAGCAGACTGAAGGAACTGCATAACGATTCTAACCTGTTGTTTATAACTGAGTACAAAGTATGTTTGTGTCGAAGTCCCTACTATGTAATAAACCCAATATCTGTCAAATAAGATTAAAAAAACACGACTGCTATTTTACATTGCATTAAGATCTGACAGAATCCAATTGTAGGTCATGTCCGGGTGATCTTTCATCTATGAATATTCAGTGAAATACTAACTGATCAATTTTACTCGATAGGAAAATATATCATCCAAATCTGTCGTGAACCCAAAATAGAAACATTGATTTATTTTGAAGTATAAACTATAAGATGAGTAACCTGAGAAGCTTGATTACATACCAGAAAATATACATATTATACAAATGTATTTTCTTTTGTAACGAACTGTTTCAATGATCTGGAGGTCTGTATGGTTTTCATATTGACATTTATTCTTAATTGCATCGAATCATTGGTATGGAACTTCCGGGGACGTAACGAACTTATAACTTAATTGTCCGAAAAACTAACAGAAACAGCACGATTATTATATACAACTATTTTGAAACAACATAAAGCAGAAATTAAAACATTTGTTTTTTAGTACTGTAGTATTTATTTCTCAAATGCTTTTCTTTATAGGAACTCCAAGCAAACAGTCCGAAAAAGCCACATGAGATATCCAGTTTGGAACCTAACCGGGTGAAGAACAGATATGTCAACATTTTAGCATGTATATAATTTACTTCATGACATAGATAAACAATAGTAGTCCAGTCAAAATAATGATATATCCACCACAAATTACAAGAATGTTTTTTCTTCAGTTTTATTATTAGACTCGTCTCCAGAATAAAATATTAAAAGTCTAAAACAATCCATACAGGTGCAGTTCACAAACTCAAAATGGTATCTTTAATACTACATTTGACAATGTCTTGGCTTCAATTTTTTTTATTTTGCTACTGATTTTAAATGTTGAACTATTGTTAACAATATTATCAAAGACAGTTAAACACATTGTGAACTTATTTGTTCTTTCATCCCATACTTCAGTTCAACATGGCTACCAAACTAACCTAATTTTGTAACAATTCCATTGGGGATGTAGCCCAGTGGTAAAGCGCTGGCCTGATATGCAGTCAGTCTGGGATTGATTTTTATCAGTGGGCCCATTTGGCTATTTCTTGTTCTAGCCAATGACTGGTTAAATCAAATGCCATGATATCCTGTCTTAGATGGCGTAAATAAAAAATCCCGTCCTACCAATGACAAATGTAGTGGGTTTACTCTTTAAGACTACTTCAAAATTACCAAATGTTTGATGAGGATTAATAATAAATCAATTTGCTCTAGTGGTGTCATTAAACAAAACAAAATATAACTTTTTAATTTTAGATAAATCATAACAATGCCATGAATGGAATATTATAATGCTACCTAACTAATAGAATTAAAAATACAGTACGCCAGAATGAAATTTTATAACGCTTCCATCTCACAGAAGTTTGTTTCTGCAATCCCAATGTATTTGGATGAAAGAAATGACAATTTAGTAGTAAATGTAAGCAGAATGTTCTTATTTGATATGTTGTAAATATGTTTATTAATATGTGTATTTTTTTCTAGTTGACCATAGCCTTGTGAAACTACTGCCGATAGATGAAGATGACAATACCGATTATATCAACGCCAATTTTATTCCCGTAAGTAGAACACTGGAAATTTAAACCATCTACAAAAACATATATAAGCTAACTGCGGCCCATTATAAACGCAAACAAAAGGAAAAACCAATCCATGAATCAAATTTAGATTGCTTAAAGATGCACTGTTCTCTTAAAACATAGTATGGTAGTTCTTGTTGAAAGTTAGTTTCTTGTATATAATATTAATTCGTGTACATGTAGTGTGTGCTTGGTTGTCTTAATGTCTGTAGAACCTCAAAACAGTGTCTTGATGTGACTGACTGTTTGGCGTACATCAGAGTTTTAATGATGCTGGTTTTTGTAGAATGCATCCTAGTGATTAGGCTTTATGTGTGACAGAGCAACACGTAGCTTAGTTGTAAAGCGCTCGCCAGATGCGCGGTCGGTCTTGCTGTTCTAGTATATCAAAGGCCGTAGTATGTGCTATAATGTCAGTGCGATGGTGCATATAAAAGATTTCTTGCTACTAATAGAAAAATGTAGCGGGTTTTCTCTCTAAGACTATATGTCAAAATTACCAAATGTTTGACATCCAATAGCTGATGATTAATACATTATTGTGTTCTAGTGGTGTCGTTAAAAGAAACTTTAACTTGATGTATAACAAATTAGAACTCTTCAACTGAACACTATCATCAGTATTTATGATGCTAACTCTAACCCTGCTAGCCAAAATAATGGCTGATGCTATTCCTTATTTAGAACTTGTGCATATATTTTCATATTTTTACAGAAACTCTTGTACATTTTATCATCGTTTGAGATGAAGAGATTAACCTGACAGCTGTGGTGGCATTATTCATGACGGGTGTCACCGGTGGGGCAGGATATGCTCAACATTCGCGAACACCTAATATCGTCGCTATTATTACAAATATTCACGAGTGCATGCCACAACCGTACTTATCTCAATGAGCTCTGTCCGATGGCAGTTTTGATTTACTAACCTAGTCTGGGAATGGCAGTCCTCTTTGTTGCGATGAAGAAATAATAATCTCTCCAGTAAGGATCTCTTCGGGAGTGGCTGTCCTCCTACAGGCGAGGCACTAGATAGAGATTCATGGAACCAACCACTATTTTGCCAAATGGCCATTGGACTCTGTTTTGTGCAGAGAATCAGCCCTGATCACGTATTACGTTTTTGTCGTTCATATTTCTTCTCTCATTTGTTTTACCACGACAACAGTATACTGTCGAACAAAGTTATAAATTAAAATAACTGTATACATGCGTTAATTGCAATAACATATATTACTATTCAGGGTTACAACTCGCCCAGGGAGTACATTGCTACACAGGGCCCACAAGATTCGACCATCAACGATTTCTGGCGGATGATTTGGGAAAAAAATGTACCAATTATTGTCATGCTGACTGGAGTCAAAGAAGGAATGAAGGTATGCAAGTTGTTTTTGGAGGCGACGCGCGGATTTACTTAGCGCTGAGATGTTGATCAGTGCTGTTTTGGGGGCATATCTTCTTTCTTAACGAACTAGTTCATTTAATAAAAGCAGAAGCAAATTTGTTTTATTAAAGAGCATTGATGACCAGTCTCCACTGGTGCCTCCAGTCCATAATATCTATGGGCAATTCGCCACTTGGAAATAGCACGGTTTTATCGTTTTATTAGGTCATCGAATAAGTGTATACAGTAATGAATAATACAAATGTTCAAGTATAAGAATGTACCATGGAACTAAATGTTTAAACAATGTATTTGAAAAAGACAAATGTGTCAGCCGGATCCATGTTATTCTCAGGGCACGAACTGTAATTTACTAAAGTCCTCGTCTATATGTTAATGATTTTGAAGGTTATCAAGCCAATCTATTGTAGGTCAAAGATTTAGTTAAAAGAACAATGTATTCACAAAACCAAAATATAACAAATGTAATACACAATGTGTAATACAACTAGTTGTATAGGGCATACATATACTAATACACAGCTAAATGATAATGGGATTTAACATTTTCAGCAGCTGATTCATGACTGTTGCGAAATGGTGACCTGAGGCTGTTTGGAATGAATTAAAACGATGACAGCAAACGATTATATTTGTACCGATACATCACTGATTAAGTACCTTTTTGGATGCATTGAGATTTAGAAAAAGTTAATTTTCTACAACATTCTATCAGCTTAAAATTTATAATTTTTTTCTTTGAAATTACTAACACACCCCATCACTGATTTGACAACTCATAATATTTTATAATGATAAACTAAATGTGATTGCAGCAAAAATGTGCTCAATATTGGCCTGAACACCTGAATGTTCCAAGTCAGTATGGAGACATCGTGATTACCTTGGAGGACAGGACAAAACTGGGCACGTACACTCTGAAGACCTTCAAACTCTGTCTGGTAGGCTGGCGTAGCACGTCATGATCTAATACAAGTTACACTGTCACCGTTTCATAACGCTAAAGGTTAAGTATGCATATGTGGGAGAGTGTTTGCGTTCCTAGTGGTTGGATTCAGTGATAATTGAATTGTCTTGAATACAAAAATACCAAAATATGCAATTGCTGACCCGGATTCCAACTCATACAGTGCTCTACAAAGCAAGTTCAAATTTACTCTTCCCTGGCCAGTATAGTATACTATTTTAGTCGCCAGCCACTTATATTTAGTAGCCAGCTAATATATTCTTGTAATTAAATCGATTCATCTGCCATTTTACGGCACATTACTAATGCCGTAATTGTTATTAGGACCACATTCGAATGAACTTGTGAAGGGGTAATTCCTAGTTGTTAAATACTAAGTTACTGTTTGTGTCCGGTTCCACTAAAACAGTGAAGGACTATTAACTATCATTATCAAATTCCGTACCCAATAATTTTATTAAACGAAATTAGGCGAATTACTATTTTAATGGCACAGCTAAGATATGCATTTAAATTGTAGTACTCATTAAAAGTTAAATGAAAGCATTGTGATAATAATTACCAGGCTTCAACATGTTACTAGCAGTTACCAATCAGCTACCTTACTTTTGGTTTAAATAATATTTATTTTCGTCAAATACTGCCTTGCAAATATGTAAATACTGTTTTGTAAATAGTTGTGTCTTTAAAGCCATCTAAAGTCGCGTCATGAAAATATAAACATGTTTTCATCCTCCACTGGTGAACACGACTTTCGACGTGACTAGAACAACATTCATGATGGACGCGTCGTTATTGTGGGGGGCCCGTTATCACGATAAGCACGTCACGATTGGAGCCCAGCATAACGCATATATAAGTCGACATTTAAAATAATTAACGTTTGAGTTTGAAACAGACAAGTAAAGACACACATTGAATCAACAATCTCATTTTAATACATAAATAAAACCTGGCTTTAAATGGGACAGGACCGACTTGGTCCAAAACTGAACTGGGGCCAAATTATTTCCAAACGCTTGAAATTCAAGTTAAGGGAGATAACATCATAACGAAGTATTACCTCCCTTAACGTCACCGTTATTGATAGTCCGATTAACTTGTCTTAAACTTTTATATTTCCAACAAAAAACCGATAGAAAACATGTTTTATGGAAGATACATTGCTACTGGTCCACTGTGTTTTCCGATGTCCAGTTTTGTTTACAGATTAAAGTAACACTATTGGACAGTCGCCAACTGGCGAATGTGATTTTATATTTTAGACGCCAGGGAATGTTTTTAGTCGCCATGGCGAGTATTTTACTCGCATTGTAGAGCACTGCCATAACCGTTAGCAATTAGTAATGTTACTTGCTAGTTTTGTTGTGTTTTAGATCACCAAGACATGCATGTGCATCATCAAAGTTATATAATATACTCTGTCAAAAAAGAAACGCATAGACGAAATATTCATAGAATTATCTCTTTAATACAAAGTGGCATAATTTCGTTATTTATGATCGTATCACAGTACAATTTGACATGAGTATGTGACAATGTTCTTGCTATGGACTGACGGCAGTGGAGGCGTTTTCGTCACCAAACAGCGTTAAACGAGGACGCTGAAATCAGTACATTGTGTCTCCACCAGCAGCAATCACTGCGCGACATCTCCTTGGCATAGACTGAATGAGTCTCTGAATCCGGGCACGTGGAATCCTAGCCCATTCTTCCTGCAGTGCATATGACAGTTGCGGAAGCGTCTGAGGCTCTGGGTCACGCTGGCGTAGACGTATGTCCAGTTCGTCCCATAGATGTTCAATGGGGTTGAGATCTGGCGATCTTGATGGCCATGGCAGCACATTAATGTTCTCATTCTGTGGGAAATCCATTGTTACACGTGCCGTATGCGGTCTGGCATTGTCCTGCTGAAAGAGTTCTCTCTGTCGATCCAAAATGGGAAGCATGTGACGGCGAAGAATTTCATCCTGGTAGCGTACAGCTGTCAGATTGCCTTGTACGAACACAAGTTCACTTCTGCCGGTGTATGAGATGGCTCTCCACATCATGACACTCCCTCCGCCGAATCTGTCAACTTGGGCGACGCAGTTGTTGGCAAAACGTTCATTGCGGCGTCTGTAAACACGTTGTCGTCCATCACGTCGCTGTAGAAGGAAACGTGACTCGTCGTTGAACCATACTCGCCGCCAGTTTCCCAAGTTCCACTCCTGTACATTCGTGCACAAGTGAACACGTAAATGTCGATGTTGACTTCGCAGGATGGGGCCAACATACGGTGTCCTAGCCCGTAAACCAGTTTCTCGAAGTCTGTTCCGAATGGTTTGTGCACACCCTTCTCAAACCAGGTTCGTTGCTGTGACAGTTCGGTGACGCAAGTGCAGAACCCGGATGTAGCGATCTTGTGCTGCAGTTGTTATGGGAAGTCTTCCACTTCTGGGCCGGTCTTCAGCTGATTGAAACTGCTGGTATCTGTCCCAGAGACGTGAAATGGTGCTCTGATGGACGTTCATGTGGTGTGCGACTGTGATGTGATTCACCTAACTGGAGGCGGCCTATTGCAATGTTTTCGATTCGGCAAGCTTAGTTTTGGGATCTTGTAACTCGTCTACGTCGAAATGGAAATGAGGCATCTTTGCGAGCATTGCAGCGTTAAATACCCATCACTACCCCAATCGTTTTCCCGAGTTTCACGTGCATTCGCCAAAATCTGACCATTTCACGCCGATTTTCTGCAATTGTCGCACAACGTGCGTTAAATTTGTTTTAGGGTGCATTTGGGCATGCTGTCTCATTCCAGGAACATTAACAAACATGCTGATTCAGCAACATTGTACAAAAAAAACTATATTTTGTAAAATCAAACATTTTTCTTCTTTCCCTATCACTTATGCGTTTCTTTTTTGACAGAGTATATTTAAAAACAACAAATGTTAAATGGCAGGTTTCGAACCTACTGCACCGATTCGCATGGCATTTGACAGTCCAGTGTCTTATCCACACGACCAAAGTGGCTTCTATTCGAAAATAGAAACACCTTGACCGGTAGTTAAGAATATGTTCTGTAAAACACTGGTAGCGATCTCGGGATGCAGTGGAAACAGACTGGCAAGCACGATACGATATTGCTTAAGACAGCTCTGTGATTTAAGCCCCAGATCAAAATAAGTTCTTACGCAATAAAATTGCAAATAGTCAATTACCCCATCGAAGGTAGTATAACCGATGATGCAAATTACCTTGTAGGAAGCACTCCAAGGACAGAATTTAACATTAATACATGCGATTGTGTTTGTTCGTTGTAAGGAATTATTTAACTGGATGGTCCACCTTTGTGGTTGTATAGTGTGGTGGAATATACTGTAATCAGTTGAGAGAAGTGGATTTATGAGTTTAAATATTTGAATATTTATTTAATAAATTAAAATTCTTATGATCTGCCTGATTTTAATACTTCGACATTTTATTAGTCTCCTACCGGTCCAACCGGAAGGAACAAAAGGTTTCATATCCGTCCTTCTATCTGTCCTTCTGTCTGTTCGTCTGTCCCACATATGTTTTCCGCATCTTTCGTGCAGAAGGCTTTGAGATATTGAGCTGAAATTGTGTGGATAGCTTTATCACTTACTGTTATAGCCCGGTCTCACCGGGCTTAAGTCGTGTTCACGATGGGTTTCCGTTAAAAATACGCTGCGTTCAAGTTGAGATTTCGACAAAACCTTACCCTATCGCAGACTATTCTGCGTTAGGAAGCAATCACTCTGCAAAGAGTCTGCAAACAGTCTGCAACCGATCGGGGGAAAAAAAAAATTGGGGGAAAATGAATTTTCTAGTCTGCGTCTTATCTGCTAACAGTCTGCGTCCTGTCGCCGAACACTCAGCGAACACCTGGAAGAACCTGGAAAAAAATCAAATTATTTTGTTTATTCGCCGATCAAACGCAGACTGTTCTGAGACTTTCCGCAGACTATTCTGCGAGTGGTAGGGGGTCGGTAGGCGGTGTATCTCAGATTAATCTGCGTCCTATCTACGTGGTCGATCCGATGTTTTTGTCGCAAGGAGGAAATGCTGCATGCAGCAAATCCTGCTTGCGTTAAAAAATCGTAGAATGGATTGTACACCGATCTATTCCTACTTAATCCTCGTTGCGTCCAAGTTGCGAACAGCCAAAAAAGACATCGGAAACCCACCGTGAACACGACTTAAGTTTGACTTTCAGTGCGATTTAACAATAAATGCATTAACATGTTTCTTATTCTTTTTTGTTATTTTATTTTCTGAAATATGTCGATTTCCATATTTTTCTTTTACATTTAAAATGCACAGGGTAAAAGTGAACGAACCGTGAAACATTTCTTCATGCATGACTGGAGAGACTATGACGCCAACCTCACTCCCACTGATGTTGTAAATTTCATCTGTGACGTCAGACGAGCGCGCCCATCGGGTGATTCTGTTCCAATGGTTGTGCACTGCAGGTACTGAACGACAATAGTTAATTATTGCCCTATTTCCCTACATCACTGCGGGTAATGTATAAAAGGTAAATATTGACTCCCACAATCACTGCTGGTACTGTATAAATAGTTAAATATTGCCCTTTTTCCCTACATCACTGTAGGTATTGTATAAATAGTAAAATATTGCCCTGTTTCCCTACATCATTGCAGGTACTGTATAAATACATGTAGTTAAATATTTACGCCATCACTGCAGGTACTGTATACAAGTTAAATATTGACCCCCCCAACCCCCCCCCCCCCCCCCCCCCCCCCACCCCAGTCACTGCAGGTACTGTATAAAAGTTAAATATTGACCCCCCAATCACTGCAGATACTGTATAAAAGTTAAATATTGACACCCCCACCCCCCAATCACTGCAGGTACGGTGTAAATTGAACTTTGTCTAGTGCAGGTTGACATTTGTCATGCCAGTCTTGTGAGTTTCAATCCTCTTAAAGCAGTCGGGATGATGTACCGTTCCGGGAGTAGCAGTCCTCGTATAGACAAAACATCTGGCAGCGATTCATGGAGCCAGTCCTGATCATGTCAAAACAGCCTTTGAAATACGAATTAAAAACGGTTAATGGTTTTGTTATTCAGATTGACAAAACTTGTGTACAAGTCTAGCCACCATTCATTAAAACAACTAAATGGATACGACGTCACCCACCCTTAGAGTTAAACCACTGATATTAGCTATCATGTTGACATTACTGATTAATTAACGTACAATAGGAACATGCGATTCAAAGCTCGTTTAAACCAGCAATCTGCGAAGCCTTGTCAGGAGTTGCGTCATGAGATCATGCATTTCGAGAAGCAAAGGAATATAGATACACAATATAATATGTGTATCATGTATAGTTGCTATAAAATTAAAAAAAATGTGGATTAAATGTTGTTGAATCTGCAATTTATAAACACGTAATAAAACAGGGAAGGTCCTTTCACAGGGATTCAATGTGGGACACATGGTTAAAAGGTTTTATACAGATTTTAAATACAAACGATGACCCACACCGAGGCCAAGGAATAAACCTAACAGAATGAAGTTTAGAACCTTTGATTTGATACCCTACTTTTTGAAGTACGTATATTATCTGTTTCGTATAAAATACATTTTGAACTACAACAAACAACAGAAAGACGAGAAACGCATTCATTTTGTCAAAATTGATAATTTAAGCAAAAGGTTGTACGAAATGTATGATTAACGGTATAAAAGCTGTAATAGCCGAAAATAACTTACACTGCCTGAATATTAGGGTCAGCGACTTCATCCATTGTTCTAGTTTTATGCTCATACATGGCTCACCATGTTGAGTAAATTGTTGATGAAACGTGGGAAAAATCAGACTTGTGTAGCTAACTTATTGTACAGTATACCAATAAACGTTATTAGACCTACATTACACTTTTTAAACAAATGCTTAAAATACGAAGCACAGAAAATGCGTGTACTTTATTTTGTGGGAGGTTCATGTGGACGCCAGTACTTAACAGTATATGAAATGATGATGCCGAGTGTTTGTTAAAGACAAGAAAACACTTTCTTTAACCTTAAATCTTAAACACTTACCTTTCCAGTGCTGGTGTTGGAAGGACTGGGACGTTCATTGCGCTGGACTACTTCATACAGTTTATAGAGCAGCACAGTTTGGAGGACAATGTCGACATCTTCCAGTTTGTACTCAAGATGAGGGGGAACCGACCTCTTATGGTGCAGTCGGAGGTATATATTACGACGTCTACCATCATCACCACTACCACCACCACCATCATCATCATCATCTCTACCACCACCACCACCACCACCACCACCATCTCTACCACCACCATCCTCCTCCGTCTCTCTCTCTCTCTCTCTCTCTCTCTCTCTCTCTCTCTCTCTCTCTCTCTCTCTCTCTCTCTCTCTCTCTCTCTCTCACACACACACATCACATCACATCACATCACATCACATTACACCTACGTGTGTGTCTTGATGTTTATGTGTATGTTTATAGCTTTGGTTATTTGGGTTGTATTCTTATCTAGTCTTACTGGATGATTTCACCATTTCAGGCACAGTACGTATTTTTACACGAGACGGTGGACATGTTGATCAAACAGAAGATAATCGACGAAGAGAGCCATGACAATGACGTGGATAATGAGGGAATATATCAGAACGAGGCTTTTGGTAACTATCGAACTTATTTCAAATCCACAAAGCAACACCACAAAACATATAGGATATTCCTGTGTCGATTTGTTGCTGATTATTAAAACTTTTTCTCTTCTCGATTTTGTTCAAGAAAGTGGTCTCAAATATATTGTTCATAATTCTCCCACCCAAAATATTCATAATATTAGTCTTGACAAAGAAATAACTACACACAAAGAGTGGAGTGTTCAGTAGATATTATTGTCACTTTAAAACTACATTCCCTGGAATATTTTTATTATTTAAGCATATAGAACAGAAAATCCAATTACGTTTGGTGCATATATGACGCCTCATTCCGCATTGGTTTCACTACGCTGGCTTATCCAGGTCAAAAACAAAGCCAGTATTTTGAAAGTGGGACACTTTTGACAATAGAATTCCCCAACAAGAGATCACGTGAGATTTCGCAATTTTTGAACAAACTGTCTTGATTGAGGGGTCGTCTCATTTCTCCAAAACATATATATATCCATAGAGGTATAGTACAACGCCTTTCCAGGCGTCGGTGAGTAGGGGATTTGCCTTGAAATTTTGACAGTGGCCAGCTGTTGGCATACGCTTTACATGTAACGCTCTAGGGGTAGAGGAAAAGGGTACCGTGTTTGATTTACGTAACATTTTTCAAGACTGTATGTTATATTTTTTCACTACTTAGACCTAAAAAGGTGTTTTTTGGAAATGTGCGGTCAGTCTAGGATCGATTCCTATCGGCGGGTATACAAAAAGACCATGGTATGTCATATCCTGTCTGTGAGATGGTACATATAAACGATCCCTTGCTAAAAAAAATGTAGCGAGTTTCCAAGGCGCGTGTGCAGGGATTTCAACGGGGTTGGGGTTACAGACTGTGTTGAGCGAAGTTTATATGGGGCCATGCTCCCCCCAAAAAATACATTTCAATTTTGTTTAAGCTTGGGCAAGTAAGGGTTTCGACCTCCAATACCCTCCCCCTGCACATGCACCCGATTCCTCTCTAAGATTATATGTCAAAATTACCAAATGTTAAACATCCAACAGCAGATGGAAGGAAGGATAGAATATGTTTTATTTAACGACGCACTCAACACATTTTATTTACGGTTGTATGGGGTCGCATGATTATTAAATCAATATGCTTTATCTTTGATGTCGTTAACCCCCCCCCCCCCCAACATTACCCTTTCCAAACGAAATAATATTTATTTGAATTTGTCGATTTTAACACATAAAATTAAGAAGTGAAAACGTTCATTGTCTACTTTAGTATATTTTATTTTAAAAATATATACATGATTAATGTGTTACTAGTATACAAACTAAACTTTGAAAGTTCTACTAACACTTTGTAAAATATCAATTCTGAAATAGGAAGGTACGACTGACGATATCAAACCGATCAAGATCAAACCGGTTTTAACTAAAGACTCTAGTACCGTATCCTCAACCGAACGTTCTTCGTACAGCGCAAGATTTCTCTTTTAATTTTTTGAGACGAACCCTACAATTTGAAATCGGCAAACGCACGTGTTAACTGAAACTGACAACAGGCTGTCGTTTGTGCTTTGCCGAGCTATGGCGGAACAGGCGACGAATCAAGCGTATACGTTTGACGATATCCGTTCATAGCGAACACACACGACTTTTTTAAAAGTGCATTTGAGCTTGTATTTCACATTTGTACATGATGTTATAATATGGTAACCAGAGAATGTAACTTTAATTAGGATAATTGGATTTGGCATCCATGTGATCGTTTGACACCCAATAGCCAATGTGTAGTTTTGTCCTCGGGTGTCGTTAAACATTAATTAATTAATTCGTTCATTCGTTCATTAATTCATTAATTCATTCATGCATTCATGCATTCATTCATTCCATGTGATATTTTGTTGCAAACAGGGTCATGCTCCACGCCAAGCACATTTTTTGGTATATATATATATATATATATATATATATATATATATATATATATATATTACAACGAAAAAATAAATATGTCGGTTCCTACGGGCTTGAGTTAAGTCGCATTTAGTTACTGACTCGAATAATATGTCAACGATGTTTTGAAACGTCATCGTATTTTGGATTACAACTATTATCGGTAATGGAAACATCCAATTTTTAGTGCTGGTGAGATCTGATTCCTGTTTATTTGAAGTATTTAAACACAATTGTCTCAATTCTGTTTGTTTTTCGTTTGGTTTTTTCAGTTGCAGAAGACATTTACGTGAACGTCGAAAATGGAAAAATGCCTGTTTAATACAGCCACGAGATAAGTGGAAATCTGCAGGAACTGAATGAACGACGAACGTTGACTTTGTGAATATATATTAGCATACCTTTATATACAAATACCGTCATAATGGAATCATAATATAATGACGCAGCCAGCTTACACTTGAGTGATATTGAAGCAGTGTCGTCTTAATGTAATGATACAGGTATACTAACCGTCAGACGGATACACTTCCTTGTTTTACAGCAATATATTGCTGATTAAAAGCTATTCTGCATGGATTATTCATTGTGTGTGTTGTATTTTAAGACAACAATTCTGAATCAGGTTCATAAGGACTTACAGGCAGCCTCATTACTGAAATCTAGGGGCACGTGGCGCTTACAGTCCCCATCCTGCTCAAAGCGAATGGTTTTCTTTTAAAACATATTTTCTAAAAACTTCGCTTACCACAGTCTGTTCCGCCTACTACACAAAGTCCTAAACACACAGCATCAACAATGAAACTGAGGGCAACCTAACGCTGAACACATTAAAACCAAAGGGGTTCGTCACGCCTTACGTTGGAAGGAATAACTGTTTTAAGACGTGTGTGAATAGTATTATTGTAGTGTATATGTGTACACTGTACACAGACCAAAATAATTCACTTGACTATATTTGTATTGTTTTATATTTTTATATGCTAATACTGATGATTTTCATATTTTATGTTTATTAACTCTCAATATCATAAGATATATCATTGTAGTGTGGTCGTTGTTGTTTTAAGTGGATATATCTGCATGCTGGAAATGAATATTTGTCATGGCACTTCCCATGTTAACAGATTCCATTACTGGAACCTCGTATCGTAAGAAAGTTTAATTTGTAACCACCACCCCTCCGTGGTGTGTGACTGTGATAAAGTTTATGTTCAGTTTTTATTGTTAACGTTTATAACTGTATAATTCGTAATATAAAGTTGGTCACAAAAAGCAACGTTTTTGTTTAAAAGTAAGTTTATTTGTCTCGTATATTCATTAGGACACGTGTGTGTGTGTGTGTGTGTGTGTGTGTGTGTGCGCGCGCGTGTGAAATATTATAACGTCATAGCTTTCCTAATATTGGTATTTTAATATGTGGTAGCACCCCATTAAGTTTTGTAATATAGTGCTATATGGACAGTTCGGACCTGGCGTGATAGCATAACAGTATGGGGTGACACTTTATTGGGTAGGGAACGATATCTGCACAAGCACTGTGTAGCTTAAACTAACGTAAAGGTCAGATAAACTAATCACATACATGGTAATTAGCACTGTCCACAAGTGTAATTAAGAAACGTCAAGAATAGGTCTTTGTTCTGAACATTATAACCATCACCCGCTCCCACCCCCGTCTGATACGGCTATATGTGACTTTAAGTTTTATGTTCAGTTTTTATTGTTAACGTTTATAACAGTTACTGTGTTGTCTTAAAATGCTTTAGAAACTTGTACATTAATGTCATATTTTATTTCTCTTTCCAGCCAGTTCACCACGACTGGTATATCATAGACCGTGGTATATGCTATCCTGTCTGTGGGGTGGTGCATATAAACGATCCCTTGCTGCTAATGGAAAAATGTAGCGGGTATCCTCTATGCCTGTCAAAATGACCATATGTTTCACATCTAATGTGCTCTAGCGGTGTTGTTAGACAAAACAAACTTTAACTTTCATATTTGACATTATTATCCACATAGTGCTATTTGATCGTGTATTAGTTGCCAAAGTGATTTAATGTTATATATTTCTTATTACTTAATAAATACATATTCACAATACTTCTGATTGGTCCAGTGTTTTGTCTGTTTAATTGATTGTTTTGTGCTACTGTATCGCTAATTTGGAAATATCTTCTTATGAAAAAATATGTTTTAGCTTATATTCAGTCTAAATGAAAAATGGCCTAACTTCCAAATTGCGAAATAATTTATTTGTGTTATAATTTGCTGTCAAACCCTCCGAGACCGCACATCAAAAGTGCACATGGATGTGAGTGTTTCGGAGATGGGGTTGGGGTGTTTGCGCGCGCGTGCCTCTCTCTCTCTCTCTCTGTGTGTGTGTGTGTGTGTGTGTTACAAAGTGACTAATTTGCATGATAAAAGAAAGACGTGTTTGTCTAGCTTTCTGTCTGTCAGTGTGCGGTATGTAGAGACACTGGCGTAGCCAGGAGTTTATAAGGGGGGGGGGGGGGGGGGGGGGGGGGGGGGGGGGGGGGGGGGGGGCAACCCACACTATGTATGTATGTATGTGTGGCCGAGTGCATAAAGCACCCTCACACAAAAACTACACAAGTTCGATCTCGATTACATTCTTTAATCGATGATGATAACATATAGACAATGTATATGATCTGGGGAGTTGGCCCCAAACGTCTTTCTCTCTTGCCAGATACTCTCTCTCTCTCTCTCTCTCTCTCTCTCTCTCTCTCTCTCTCTCTCTCTCTCTCTCTCTCTCTCTCTCTCTCTCTCTCTCTCAGTGAACTATCTTTCACCCCAGTCGCTATGATAACATCACACACAGCTGACCAATACTGGCAGACGATTACTGTCCTGGATTCCTTAAGATAACCCCAGTGACAGTGTTTACCATACAGTAATGTCCCATGTGTCTTGGAGGAATTTCCCAAGTACCTTAAGTCTAAACAAAGAGAAATAAACCTCAGACGCCTTAGTGGTGTTTATGCATGTTTAGTATAATAAGACATTATGCTGGGTGCTTTTGTTGAATCCCTCACAAACTCCCCTGCTTTACGTTTTCGTCCTCGAAAACATTCATAAGGATTGTTAAACATGATGACATTCATGGACCTATTTTGTAAAACAACTATAATTGCTTTAGACACTTGTATATTAATTTCATATTCCACGACTGGTATATCAAAAGCCGTGGTATGTGCTATCATGTCTATGGGATGGTGCATATAAAACAATCACTTGCTACTAATGGAAAAATGTAGCGGATTTCCTCTCTGACTGTCAAAATGACCATATGTTTGACATCCAAATGTGGTCTAGCGGTGTCGTTAAACAAAACAAATTTTAACTTTCATATTTGACATTATTATCCACATTATGGGAACAATATATTACACAATATTTATTTAAACAAGTGTAATTATTATGATTTTATGTTTATGTGAACAAATATTTCATTGCTGGTAATAAACAGTAAAATGTTATAATCTCTATAGTGCTATTTGATCGTGTACTATTTGCCAAAGTGATTTAACGTTATATATTTCTTATTACTTAATAAATACATATTGACAATAATTCTGATCAGTCCAGTGTTTTGTCTGTTTGTTTGCTTGATTGTTTTGTAATATTCTAACCATAAAATAAAGATTACTGCATCGCTAATTTGGAAATATCTTCTTATGAAGAAATATGTTTTAGCTTATATTCAGTCTAAATGAAAAATGGCCTAACTTACAAATTGCGAAATAATTTATTTGTGTTATAATTTACTGTCAAAACCCTCCGAGACCGCACATCAAAAGTTCACATGGATGTGAGTGTTTCGGAGATAGGGTTGGGGTTGGGGTTGGGGTGTGAGCGCGCGCGTGCTTCTGTGTGTGTGTGTGTGTGTGTGTGTGTGTGTGTGTGTGTGTGTGTGTGTGTGTGTGTGTGTGTGTGTGTGTGTTACACAGTGACTCATTTGCATGATAAAAGAAAGACGTGTTTGTCTAGCTTTCTAACTGTCTGTAAGCGTGCGATATGTAGAGACACTGGCGTAGCCAGGAGTTTATTATTTTATTATTATAATTATTATTTTTAAATATATTTATTGTCCCAGATATTTATATATTGATAATGTCAGGGTTAGGGCCCTGAAATCATTATCTTACAATAGATATATAAATATAAAGTGCATTCAATAAAATTACCAGTTAATTGAAACAGTCAAATTTGGAGCACAAAATTAATGACAGACTAAATATATAATAAAAAAGAAATTAAACAGATAGACAGAGAGAAAAGAAGAAAAGAAAAATCCATATTTCCAAATATAGAAAACAAACGTTATTGGCTTTTAGGTTACAAAAACCCCACACAAAAAACCCACCACCAACAGTATGTGTCTTATATTGGAGTTATTTTTAACTATTAAGGCTAAGTTTAATTTTCTAGACATCTTTGCCAAGGTGCCCAGTTTTCATCAAACTCTTTATGTAAACAGTTTTTATATGTATGTATTTCTCTATTTGTAATTTATCTATAATTACATTTTTAATTCTAGTTATATGAAGTATATTCTTTTGAAGTTTTGTTCTATATATATATAATGCTTTACATTGACAATAAGCCAATTCACAAATATATGATTTGTATGTATGCTGCCGAATAGAACCATACTTTTATCAAGCTGAATATATTCGTCTTTTTGCTGTAACCATTGTTCTATAGTTTTCCAAAGTTCACTGACTTTAGAGCAATCATAAAACAAGTGTTGCAATGTTTCTGGTTGCTGATTACAAAAGTTACAAGTACTGGAAGCAATATACTTTATTTTATATAAAACCGAATTTGTTGGTATAATCCTATGTAAAATTTGGTACTGAAACCCTAGTAGAGTTGGGTCTTTCAAAATCATAAATGGAAGACTATAATACTTTGCCCATTTTGAAGTAGGAAAACAGCATCCTTCACGAGAATATTTCAATTATGATGTAGGAACTACAGAAGCATTATTCAGTACTTTATATATTTATATACTTCCCGATTTGTTTTTCGAAATACTGGATGTTTAGGCACTTCGTATGTTTGTTTATTTAAATTTGTTTTGTTTCGTATAAATAATTTAATTGCACATGCCATATTTTCCTACATCACTGCGGGTCAGTTAAATATTGACTCCCACAATTACTGCAGGTACTGTATAAATAGTTAAATATTGCCTTCTTTCCGCACGTCACTGTAGGTACTGTATACATAGTTAAATAGTGACCCCACCCCCATCACTACAGGTACTGTATAAAAATTAAATATTGACACCCTCCATCACTGCAGGTACTGTATAAAAGTTAAATAGTGACACCCCCATCACTGCAGGTACTGTATAAAAGTTAAATATTGACACCCCCCCCCCCCCCCCCCCCCCCCATCACCGCAGGTACTGTATACAATTTAAATATTGACACCCCAAATCACTGCAGGTACTGTATAAAAGTTAAATATTTACACCCCTACATCACTGCAGGTACTGTATAAAAGTTATATATATATATATATATATATATATATATATATATATATATATATATATATATATATATATATATATATATATATATAAATTTCTTAATTGTTTATTGCCCCAAAATACATTGGTAGTGTTAGGATTGGGGACTCCTAATTCACCACCTTACAAAATAAGTGATCAAAAGCTATATTTGTGCATTTAACTAATAAAGATATATTGAAAACAATATTTTGCACAACAATTTGGAAACAATAATTGTTAGTATAAAAACACACATTCATGTACAATTATGTCATTAAATGTTAAGCTTAACTTTTGTAAATATATTGTGAGATGTATATTGGGAGCAAGTAAAACTGTAGGATTTGTAATATACCTTTGGAATTCCAGAAAACAAAAACAAGAACAAAAAGAAGAGTAGAAAAGACAAAATTATTTTCAACAGAATAAATAAATAAATATAGGTCAAATAAAATAAATAGTATATAAATATATACTTGCATAAGAATTAGACAAAAGGAGAGAGAGAGAGAGAGAGAGAGAGAGAGAGAGAGAGAGAGAGAGAGAGAGAGAGAGAGAGAGAGAGAGAGAGAGGCAAAAGATATTTGTAAATAATGAAAGCATTTCCTCTGTATTAATGCAAGTTGATTCTTGTTTGATATATTGAAAAATATGAACCCAGTCTCGTCTTTTTAACCCAAAGCACGAACTATTTAATGAAATGTTTGTAGATCGACCACCGTTGATCAAATTTGGTCCAGTCACAATTGCGAAATGCAAGAAACTTTTCAGTATTGTAATTAAAAGTTATTTTTTTTAAACGATTGTACATTTGGTACTACACCAATATACTTCATCCTGTATATATACTGCTTTGCAAGTAATATAATTAAATTTAATATATCATCTGCCCTATGATTATCATGTATTTGAAATATTATATCTGTAACAGTAAATGGAGATGTGTAATATGAGTACATTCTTTTTTTAGCAATCCCTGTAGGTTTTGCCAAAATGTTTGTATTAATGGACAGAACCAAAATAAATGAATAAGAGTTTCTGGAACAGATTTACAGAATGAACATTTGTCATCTTGTTGAATTTTTATTTTACAGATAAATGTGTTTGTAGACAGTATTAGGTGTTCTAATCTATACTGCAACCACTTCAAATTCGTGTCCTTTGTTATTTTATGGTAAAGACTATATGCTTTTTTCCAATTAAACGAATTTGTAAGAAAAAGTTAATTAATCCATTTCTTTTGTGAGATTGTTTGCAGTTGTTTTTTGAAAGAATGTTATAAATTCTCTGACAACCTTTCTTGTCTTGTAACAGAATTTTTGTCGGGATAGGTATTGATGGTCTTTGTATATTACAGTTATACTTATTGAAAACATATTTATTTATTAAGTCCCTTACTGCATTTAAAAGTCCTTGAATTTCTATAACATTTGTGTCCTGTAGTATATTGTGTATGTAGTCTACCTTTTGTATTTTACCTTCATTATCAATTAGATCATATATGAAGACAATTCCTTTTTCAAACCATTTTTTATAGAATATGTGTGTGCCTCCGACCTTCACAACTTCGTTATACCATATAGGTTGATGTAAAATACCTATCCATGACGTTATTTGTATTTTATTTAAAAAGATAGCCCATGCCTGAAATGTGTCATGCCAAACTTTATTATCCAATATTCTTAATTTTTGTTTTACAAATTCCGTTCCAAAATTAACGAAGTTATGCATATTTGGATATGTCAGTTTTAAAAGATATGTCCATTTTGATTCTTTATGTATATATCTCCGAAACCATGACACTTTTAATGCATTTATAAAATAATGTATTTTAAACATCTTGAGTCCTCCTTCATATTGTTTAATTATTATGTTACGCTTTATTCTATCAATAGAACCATTCCAAATAAACTTAAAAAATAAATTGTTTAGTTCGTTGATAGTTTGATCTGTCGGGTTAGACAATGTTAAAATTAAATGGTTAATTTTGGCCATTGCTAATTTTTTTACAACTACTATTCTACCAAATGGTGTTAATAGTCTTTTAGACCACTGTATCAATAAGTTTTGTTATTTCTCTTATTTTCTTATTGTAATTGACAGTGACCATATCTGTAAGACTAGTAAAAAAATAAACTCCCAGTAAGTTAAACATTCCTTTATCCCAAGTCAATTTTAGATCTGGACAGAGTATTTCGTTGCTATTTTTCCAACTACCAAACCATATAATCTTAGTTTCATCTATGTTTGCATGAAGGCCGGAGGCATTTGCATAGAATTTTAAAATTTGAAGGCAATATCGTAAAGACTGTTCTGTTGCATCTAGGGTAATTGGTGTGTCATCTGCTTATTGTGATATAAGAAACTCTTGATTTCCAATTGAAATCCCTTTAATATGATTATTTGTTCTCATTAACAAAGCTAAAATTTCTGCACAGAGTACGAAAATATATGGTGACAATGGGTCTCCTTGTCTACATCCTCTAGATATTTTGAACCATTCATTTGTTTGTCCATTTACAATTACACAGGATTTAATATTAAAATAAAACGTTTCTATCCATTTTTTAATAGAATCTCCGAAATTAAAAAAAATCAAAAGTCTTTCGAATGAAAGGCCAGGCAACAGAATCAAATGCTTTCTCAAAATCAATTAACAAAAGAAGGCCTGGAATTTTATTCGTTTCTGTATAATGAAATAAGTCACAGAGATTTCTAATGTTTTCACCGATGTGTCTTCCAGATATAAAGCCTGTTTGGTCTTCATTTATTAAGCAAGGTAAAACAGTTTTAATTCTGTTGGCTATGCAACCTGTTGCTATTTTATATGAGACATTTAGCAAAGATATAGGTCTCCAATTTTTAAAATATTGTTTATTTTTGTTCTTTTTGGGAATACATGTTATAACGCCTTCTTTTTGGGTTGATGAGAGTTCACCTATATGGTAACTATAATGTATTGTTTTAGTAAGATACCTACCTATATCTGTCCAAATTTTAAAAAAGAATTCTGCTGTGAACCCATCGGACCCTGGACGTTTATTATTTGTAATTTTTTTTAAACAAGATAGTATTTCATCTTCTTTAAGCAACCCTTCCAGGTTATTGTTTTGTTGTTCAGTAAGTTTTAGTACATGTGAAAAGTTCAATATTTCTTCTAAATTAACATCATTAATAGGTCTGGATTTATAAAGATTTTCATAAAATAGCTTTACTTCCTTCATAATGTCAGTTTCAGTTTTAGTTAACAGACCATTTGATTTGAATACATTTGGCATAGTATTCCTTATATAGTTACGATTTTCCATATTACAAAAATATTTAGTCGGTTTTTCTCCTTCATCTATCCATTTACTACGAGATCTTATTATTTGCCCCTGTAGCTTTTTGTATCTAATCTTTCTAAGTCCAGTACGTTTTTATTCTAAAATAATTCTGTCTATGTTATGCTCTTTTTCTAATTTTGTTATTTCTTCTATTAGTTCGCTTTCTGTTTTATCTGTTAGCTTTTTTATATAGCTAGAGTAAGAAATAGTTTTTTCTCGTATTTCCATAAGTAGCACTTCTAAAAAAAGTTGATCATTGATAGATAGACCTGGCAAGTCGGTATTAGTTGTATTAGCGTCTTGATCAATTTTTGTTCCAGTATATTGTGTTTTGACATTTTCTATTACTTGTTTCACAGTTTGCACATATTCTTTATCCTTCAATAATGAGTTAATAAATTTCCAAAATGTTTTTCTCTTATTTGGTTTTGAGTGTATAAGTTTAAAAACAACCATTGAATGGTCAGTCCTATAACATGTTTCAATATAAGCTTCTTCTATTTGTGTTGGAAAGGTATCTGTTACAAGAATAAAATCTAACCGTCCTTGTTTATTACCATTATAAGTTCTCCATGTGAATTCTTTTTTCTCAATATTAAGTTCCCTCCAGACGTCAACTAGATTGAATTCTGTACATATATCTAAAACTTTATCTCTAGATTTAGGATTGTTTATGTTTAAATAACCTTTGGTATCCTTGTCGGGATTCATCACCAAGTTAAAATCTCCAGAAATAATTACTATATCATTGCCAATTTCTTTTATGTCTTGACCAATTTGCTCATAGAAGGTAGGATTATCCCTGTTGGGTCCATAAATGTTAATAACAGTAATTTGTTTACCTTTAATATTGATGTCTAGGAGAAGTTTGTTACCATTTGTATCATGTTTAATTTTATTTAATTTATATTCAAAGTTATTATTGAGCAGAATAGCGACGCCTCTACTTTGCGATGTATGCGAACTAAAATAACATTCAAATCCCCACTGAGACCTAATATAATGTTCTTCTTTCTCTATGAAATGTGTATCATGAATGCAATAAATAGATTATTTTTTCTGTTTTAAAAAATTCAATACATCTTTTCGTTTTTCCTAAGAGCCTAATCCCTGGCAATTTAATGTACAAAATGTAATTTGATCAGTCATGGTTAACAGAAGTAATATTGGATATTTGTGTTCTTTCAACTGTAGATATGAGCATGATGACACAATAGTTGAGACTGTGTATACATATATAGCTACGTAAACAAAGCTGATTGTTAGAGAAAAAACTTTCTTTTACACTAGAAGAAAGGCAGTTAAAGAATAGAATAGCAATGCAACGAAAAAACATATTCATGTATTTACCTAAGAATGGTACGTGACTACCAGGAGCAGAAATATCGAAGTTAGTTTGTCGTTATGAGGGCTTTCAAATATTGGTCCTATATGTTAATTTTATATGACCAATTATGACATATTTGTGCATTTTTGACCACCACTCTATAGATTATGTTATGTATATGTTACAGTTTGTGTAATATACATAATAAATACATATCCGTGCAAACATTATATATGTACACATATACAATTAAGTCGTACCGTGCATACTTATCATAAATGTATGCAAACATTTACCAAAAAAAAAATACTGCCAAGGTATCAATACACACACAACCATACATGTATCTGTAAAGTTAAATATTGACCCCCCCCCCCCCCCCAATCACTGCAGGTACTGTATAAAAGTTAAATATTGACACCCCCCATCACCGCAGGTACTGTATAAAAGTTAAATATTGACAAGCCCACATCACTGCAGGTACTGTATAAAAGTTAAATATTGATATCCCCATCACCGCAGGTACTGTATAAAACACTTATGTGAATAAAATAATTACTAAATTGCGCATAGGTAAATCATCGCAGCTCAACAGCTGCTCTTTCACCAATAAAAACCCTGACTGTGAGTGTGGCACCCGGGAAGACATGAAACATTATCTCCTGGATTGCACGTTACACGACAGTCAGAGAAAACTAATGATAGAATCAATAACCGAAGCCAACCATAACAAACCAATTACGCCTAACTTTCTACTTAACCCTGATAAATATCTAAAACATAAAACCTTCAAAGCAGTATATCAATTCGTCCAGTCCACCAAACCAAAACTATAAGTGCCACGTACTGCCCGCCTTGCCAGCGTTCAGTCGACGCGGACCCCCAACCCGACTGATCGCAGGCAGGATGGGAAACCGTAGCACACCCACCGGGCTCCTGACAGTCATAAAGTTAAAAACTAAAACTAAAAAATGATCACAAACCACCCGCCTGTACGTCACCCGGAGGGAAGAGCGACCTTCTGCACTCGACCGACATGCACTCCAATCCGGGGGACCAACGGAGGGAAGGTGGCGATCTATAATTAAGATAAGTAATTAATACGCTGCTTAACTCGTGACACCCGTGACTCCCTGGATGGAACATCCACCCTACGCACTCGAACAGACCACGTATTCTAACCCGGGGAGAGAACGGTGAAACGACAAAAGTAAAAGCATATACCTAGCGAGTGATTAATAACCACTAGATATGCCAACGCCAACTAGACCTAACCACGATAACCATATTATTCTACTGTAAATATGTTAATGTTCTGAAACCCATGATTGACAACTGGCATACCCCACGTCCGTTAGCTATACATTAGATTTATTTTTTATTTTTATTTTTTTCCACTAAGACAGGATCGAAACCCAATTAGCTAATAACCAGCCAATCAACATCGTTAGACTATCAACCAGGATAGAACACCACTAAATATCAGTTCTTGGTTTTTTGCAGCACCCCTCAGTGGTCCAATCCAACCAATCACGGATCAAGAACCACACCACACCTAACTGTAAATAAACTGCACGAATTTGTCTTTGCACTCGCACCATGTTCTTTATTACTGATGCATGAAATCCTAGCTGACTGCGGTAAGTCAACTCGGGCTCCAGAAGAAAAAAACAATCAGGAAAACCAGATAACCTGAAGTAAGGCTACTAAGATATTCTATTTAGGGGACGGGAATCAAAATTCTTCAAACTAAGTACCTGTCTGTGAACTGTTCTACTGTACAATTGCTACCTGCCACTGTTAATTTCGTTTCATTCATTGGTAATAAAGTTAAAGTGCTGTTCCAGATGCATGATGTATTGAGCTATATCAATCAAGATATTATTTAATATGATTAGAAAAAAAAAAAAAAAAAAAAAAAAATTATATACCGGTATATTTTCCATTAAAAAATATTTGCCTGAAAAATAAACCAGCTGAATTCGTTTCGGGAATTTCCGTAAGATTTGATCCGTGACGTCACGAAAGGAACTCCTTTCGATAGTCAGCGCCATTGTTCATTGCTTCTTTTGTGTTTATTATGGTTAAACGGCGTGTTCTTGGCGGCTGTAGCAATACAAAAGCCGATAAATTTAGTTTTCACGCATTTCCTAGTAATGTTGCTGTGATAAAGCTGTGTGTGAATTTGATTAAAACAACGTGGAAATACTGGACAGGAAGAAAATGCTGGAGACCGTTGCGACAGCAGACACTTTAGTTTCGATTCATCCGAACTGGCTTGTCGGCTTAAGCGAGATATGGGAATACCATGTGTTATGGCTTTTAGAAAAAGATGCCGTACCAACAATTTTTCTGCGACACAAAAGAAATGACAACAAGCCGACGCCATCCACACCGAAACAACCTTGGGGTGCATATCGTCATTGTCCCAAATTGCGTTATGCTTTCAACTCCGGTCAGTTTGTTTTCTCATGCACGGTTCGTGCAATCATCGTGATCCGATTTGTTGTCGTTTGCATCTCGTTCATTTGTAAGATTTTTCTTTACAGTTCGAGAACATTAAAACAATAAAGTACAAACAAGTAAGTATCTATAGCGTAGTCCGTCCCATCCTACAAAAATGTAGGTTTTTTGTAAAAAAGAAGAAAAAAAAAGAAGCTAATTTTGTATGCATCTTAGAAAACAATCGGCTCAGAAATAAATGACTTGTAAATTCCATAGTATGAAAAAAGGCGTTCCCTGTAAAACAGACTATAAATACATTAAATTAATTTTACTTTACCTTCCCACAGAGAAAACCTTTTTTCATACTATGGAATGTGTTATAAGTTATTTATTTCTGAGCAGACTGTTTTCACAACTGCACACAAAAAAATAGTATTGTTTTCTTATTTCCAAAACACTTTTACTTCTTTTTTTTACGTCAAACTAAACTGAAATTATTCACACAAAAAAACATCTTCATAGATGGATGGGACGGACTAAAAGTCGTTTTTGTTTATTTCTTAAAATTAAAATAAGTTATTTCTGAGCAGACTGTTTTCACAACTGCACACAAAAAAATAGTATTGTTTTATTATTTCCAAAACACTTTTACTTCTTTCTTTTTTTACGTCAAACTCAACTGAAAGTATTCACACAAAAAAACATCTTCATAGAGGGATTGGACGGACTAAAAGTCGTTTTTGTTTATTTCTTAAAATTACCGATATCGCGTCCACTTGACTCGTAGAATTCAAGAGTTATTTATCGTCTTTTCTACTACATCATAAGTATTAGAACATACAGTGTAGCAAAATAATTCGCACGAAAAGCTAAAGAACAAAACAAGAATAAAAGTTGTAAATTAGTAGTAAGCGGTCTCCACGACCATTTTCATCGTCATCTGTCAGGCCGGTGGTTCGTCGGAAGATGTTCCAGGTTCAAACTGATAAGGCATTATTTGTTGTGTTGCACAAATATTAGTCCAGTCGTCATTACTACACTATTCACTATCGAAAGAAGAATCGCATGATCAATGAGCTTGGCAGTCGCTGTCGGTCCCACTTTCGCTTGCGCTGGAAGTCATCTCGTGGTAGGTTTCTGTGAAGCGCGTTCCCTTCGTGAAGTCACGGCTATTTACAGGCAAATGTTTTTACCGAGAATTTTACTCGGTCGTTTCCGGCAGTGTTCTACGGGAGTGATGTTTTAATACTTTTATGGGGCATTTTCGTAATTATTGATTTACATATCGGTGTAAAATATTATTGCAATGAATTAAGAAAGCATTTAATTGTGGAATTTGAAATTTTTGTGTATGGTCTGGCACAGCACTTTAAGTATGCCAAACACTAGGCTTTTTAAACCAATACTTCCACTATAAGGGTTCCACCCTTCAAATTAGATAGCTAGGCTAGTATAAATCCCCCTCCGTCATTGTATTCAATGTTATACAAAGACGGAGGGGGATGGGTGGTCATGAATGACCGTTGAACTCACTAGAATAGGGACTTAAGACAATAGGTACAACCTTAACACAAAACTAGGATTCACACACAGACTACAAATAATATTTTCCTTTGTTTCGTTCAAACGGATCTATTTATAGCACAAGCATTTCGCCATTTTCATCAGCCAAAATTAAAGTAACTAACAATGCACCCGCACCCATTTAATGGCCCAGCACGTGCTCTAATAAGGAACCGGACAAAAGAATACCGGTTCCGAGTACACAATTGCAATGCACCCGGGGGAAGCTGAACAAAAGAATATCAGCCTCCCCCACCCAAACCCCCCAATACTTGCTGCTGGTGATAACTGGTTCTTGGTGACACTAAAAAGGAGGACTACGCCAACAACATCACGTCGACCAACCCGGAACAACTGCCTTGCCTGCCAGTGTCAACTACACAATTGCACGAGTCTCCCCTGGGTTGTCATGCCACGACCAGAAGTGGTCAGGCCCTTTATAAGGGCCCTATGGACAACCTAGGGAGACACCCAGCATCATAGATGTCTATAATTAACGAGCTACTCTCGATTCAATAATATCAAAACCTATATTAGCTCGGCCATTTACCTTTCGACCGACCATTCAAAATTGCGCCAAATTTCCTCAATCAAAATTGCGCACCCCTTTCTCTTTGGTATTAACGGCTCCATTCAAAATTCCATAGCACCACCACCACCACCCGCCTGCTACCGATTCGATCGGGCTGCTGGTGCTCCCTTGCACCTGTCAGTGCAGGCGGTCCCTCCTCTCCCCTCCCCCCACCTTTCCTGTCATGGACGGAGGAGCCGGCCAAGGCCGGCTCTTGTGCCCACGACGGGCGTGCGCTACAACGGCTTGTTCTGAATGTGCACGTAAAACCTTATGACCTGACCTGACCTGACCCCCATCACTGCAGGTACTGTATAAAAGTTAAATATTGACACACACCCATAACCGCAGGTACTGTATAAAAGTTAAATATTGACACCCCCACATCACTGCAGGTACTGTATAAAAGTTAAATATTGACACACACCAATCACCGCAGGTACTGTATAAACGTTAAATATTGACACACAAACACAGCAGGTACGGAGTAAATTTAACTTTGTCCAGTGCAGGTTGACATTTGTCATACCAGTCTTGTGAGTGGCAATCCTCTTAAAGACGTCGGAATGATGTACCATTCCGGGGAGTGGAAATCCTATAGATAAAACATCGGACAGCAATTCATAGGGCCAGTCCTGATCATGTCAAAACAGCCTTTGAAATACGAATTAAAATTGGTTAATGGTTTTGTTATTCGGATTAACAAAACTTGTGTGCAAGTCTAGCCACCATTCATTAAAACAACTAAATGGTAGTATAACCGATGATGCAAATTACCTTGTAGGAAGCACCCCAAGGACAGAATTTAACATTTGTTTATATTAATACATGCGATTGTGTTTGTTCGTTGTAAGGAATTATTTAACTGGATGGTCCACCTTTGTGGTTGTATAGTGTGGTGGAATATACTGTAATCAGTTGAGAGAAGTGGATTTATGAGTTTAAATATTTGAATATTTATTTAATAAATTAAAATTCTTATGATCTGCCTGATTTTAATACTTCGACATTTTATTAGTCTCCTACCGGTCCAACCGGAGGGAACAAAAGGTTTCATATCCGTCCTTCTATCTGTCCTTCTGTCTGTTCGTCTGTCCCACATATGTTTTCCGCATCTTTCGTGCAGAAGGCTTTGAGATATTGAGCTGAAATTGTGTGGATAGCTTTATCACTTACTGTTACATATCAAATTTGACTTTCAGTGCGATTTATTAACTACAAGGATGAACAATAAATGCATTAACATGTTTCTTATTATTTTTTGTTATTTTATTTTCTGAAATATGTCGATTTCCATATTTTTCTTTTACATTTAAAATGCACAGGGTAAAAGTGAACGAACCGTGAAACATTTCTTTATGCATGACTGGAGAGACTATGACGCCAACCTCACTCCCACTGATGTTGTAAATTTCATCTGTGACGTCAGACGAACGCGCCCATCGGGTGATTCTGTTCCAATGGTTGTGCACTGCAGGTACTGAACGACAATAGTTAATTATTGCCCTATTTCCCTACATCACTGCGGGTACTGTATAAAAGGTAAATATTGACTCCCACAATCACTGCTGGTACTGTATAAATAGTTAAATATTGCCCTTTTTCCCTACATCACTGTAGGTATTGTATAAAGAGTAAAATATTTCCCTGTTTCCCTACATCATTGCAGGTACTGTATAAATACATGTTGTTAAATATTTACCCCATCACTGCAGGTACTGTATAAAAGTTAAATATTGACCCCCCCCCCCCCCCCAGTACCTGCAGGTACTGTATAAAAGTTAAATATTGACCCCCCAATCACTGCAGGTACTGTATAAAAGTTAAATATTGACCCCCCCACCCCCCACCCCACCCCCCAATCACTGCAGGTACGGTGTAAATTGAACTTTGTCTAGTGCAGGTTGATATTTGTCATGCCAGTCTTGTGAGTTTCAATCCTCTTAAAGCAGTCGGGATGATGTACCGTTCCGGGAGTAGCAGTCCTCGTATAGACAAAACATCTGGCAGCGATTCATGGAGCCAGTCCTGATCATGTCAAAACAGCCTTTGAAATACGAATTAAAAACGGTTAATGGTTTTGTTATTCAGATTGACAAAACTTGTGTACAAGTCTAGCCACCATTCATTAAAACAACTAAATGGATAAGACGTCACCCACCCTTAGAGTTAAACCACTGATATTAGCTATCATGTTGGCATTACTGATTAATTAACATACAATAAGAACTTGTATACTCTTTTAAACCAGCCATCTGCTAAGCCTTGTCAGGAGTTTCGAGTAGCAAAGGAATATAGATACACAACATAATATGTGTATCATGTGTAGTTGCTATAACTTAAAAAATGTGGATTTAATGTTGTTACATCTGCAATTTATAAACACGTAATAAAACAGGCAAGGTCCTTTCATAGGGATTCAATGTGGGACACATGGTTAAAAGATTTATTTACAGATTTTAAATACAAACGATGACCCACACCGAGGCCAAGGAATGAACCTGACAGAATGGAGTTTAGAACCTTTAATTTGATACACAGTATGATTTTTAAGTAGATATATTATCTGTTTTTTATAAAATGCATTTTCAAGTACAACAAACAACAGAAAGACAAGAAACGCATTCATTTTGTCAAGATTGATAATTTAAGCAAAAGGTTGCAAAAAATGTATGATTAACGGTATAAAAGCTGTAATAGCCGAAAATAACTTACACTGCCTGAATATTAAGGTCACCTACTTCAAACTTCATCCATTGTTCTAGTTGTATGCTCATACATGGCTCGCCATGTTGAGTAAATTGTTATTGAAACGTGAAAAATGTCTTGTGTAGGTAAATTATTGAACAGTATACCACTAAACTATTAGACCTTCATTTTTAAACCAAATACCTAAAATACGAAGCACAGAAAATGCGTGTACTTTATTTTGTGGGAGGTTCATGTGGACGTCAGTGCTTAACAGTATATGAAATGATGATGCCGAGTGTTTGTTAAAGACAAGAAAACACTTTCTTTAACCTTAAATCTTAAACTCTTACCTTTCCAGTGCTGGTGTTGGAAGGACTGAGACGTTCATTGCGCTGGACTACTTCATACAGTTTATAGAGCAGCACAGTTTGGAGGACAATGTCGACATCTTCTAATTTGTACTCAAGATGAGGGAAAACCGACCTTACATGGTGCAGTCGGAGGTATATATCACGACGTCTATCATCATCACCACTACCACCACCACCATCATCATCATCGTTACCACCAGCACCAGCACCATCATCATCATCTCATTTGAATGTTTATAGCTTTAGTTATTTGGTTTGTATTCTTATCTAGTCTTACTGGATGATTTGATCATTTCAGACACAGTACGTATTTATACACGAGGCGGTGGACATACTTATTAAACAGAAAATGATCGACGAAGAGGGCCATGACAATGACGTGGATAATGAGAGAATATACCACAACGAGGCTTTTGGTAACTATCGAACTTATTTCAAATCCACAACGCTACAGCACAAAACATATTGGATATTCCTGTGTCGATTTGTTGCTGATTATTAAAACATTTTCTCGTGTCGATTTTGTTCATGAAAGTGGTCTCAAAGATATTGTTCATAATTCCCCCACCCCAAATATTCATAATATTAGTCTTGACAAAGAAATAACTACACACAAAGAGTGGAATGTTCAGTAGATATTATTGTCACTTTAATAAAGATAATTGGATTTGGTATCCATGTGATCTTTTGACACCCAATAGCCAATTTGTAGTTTTGTCATCGGGTGTCGTTAAACATTCATTCATTCATGCATTCATTCATTCATGCATTCATTCATTCATTCATTCATTCATACCATGTGATATTTTGTTGCAAACAGGGTCATGCTCCACGTCAAGTACATTTTTTGGTTTATATATATTTATTTATCCCAACGAAACAATAAATATGTTGGGCCTATTGTGCCCCCATTCGGTTCCTACGGGCTTGAGTTAAGTCGCATTTAGTTACTGATTCGAATAATATATCAACGATGTTTTGAAACGTCATCGTATTTTGGATTACAACTATTACCGGTAATGGAAACATCCAATTTTGAGTGCTGGTGAGATCTGACTCCTGTTTATTTGAAGTATGTAAACACATTTGTCTCAATTCTGTTTGTTTTTCGTTTGTTTGTTTTAGTTACAGAAAACAGCCACAAGATAAGTGGAAATCTGCAGGAACTGAATGAACGACGAACGTTGACTTTGTGAATATATGTTAGCATACCTTTATATACAAATACCGTCATAATGGAATCATAATATAATGAATGAATGAATGAATGAATGTTTAACGACACCTCATCACGAAAAATTCATCGGCAATTTGGTGTCAAACTATGGTAATGCAAACAAATAAAGTGATGATCAACATCAATATAAAAATTCAAGATTTAAATAAAAACAGTGTAAAGAACTGTGCAAAAATACAAATATCACAGATAGATACTGACTTTTACTCAAAATTTTAATTGTATATCGACGAAAACAAGGGGATTTGTGCTGTATTGGCCATTCTCAAAGATAATGTTACACCCCTGCACCACGGTGAGGTTACAGCAAGCGCAGGGGATAATATAATGAAGCAGCCAGTTTACACTTGAGTGATATTGAAGCAGTGTCGTCTTAATGTAATGATACAGGTATACTAACCGTCAAACGGATACACTTTCGTGTTTTACAGTAATATATTGCTGATTAAAAGCTATTCTGCATGGATTATTCAGCTCAGAAATATTACTGGCCGCTGTTAAACACTAATCACGTGTTGTATTTTAAGACAACAATTGTGAATCAGGTTCATAAGGACTTACAGGCAGCCTCATTACTGAAATCTAGGGGCACGTGGCGCTTACAGTCCCCATCCTGCTCAAAGCAAATGGTTTTCTTTTAAAACATATACTCTAGAAACTTCGCTTACCACAGTCTGTTCCGCCTGCTACACAAAGTCCTAAACACGCACCTGGAATCGGATCGTTACACACAGCGTCAAACATGAAATTGAGGGCAACCTGACTCTGAACACATTAAAACCAAAGGAGCGTCACGAATGTTGGAAGGAATAACTGTTTTAAGACATTTGTGTGAATAGTATTATTATAGTGTATATGTGTACACTGTATCATTGTACACAGACCAAAATCATTCACTTGACTATATTTGTATTGTTTTATATTTTTATATGCTCATACTGATGATTTTGACATTTTATGTTTTTTAACTCTCAATATCATAAGCTATAACATTGTAGTGTGGTCGTTGTTGTTTGAAGTGGAGGTATCTGCATGCTGGAAATAAATGAGTTTAAAATATTTGTTATGGCACTTCCCATGTTAACAGATTCCATTTACCGGAACCTCATATCGTAAGAAAGTATAATTTGTAACCACCACCACCACTCCGTCTGATACGCCTATGGGGCGGGACGTAGCCCAGTAGTAAAGCGTTCGCTTGGTGCGCGGTCAGTCTGAGATCGATCCCCGTCGACTGGCCCATTGTGCTATTTCTCGCTCCAGCCAGTGCACCATGACTGGTATATCAAAGGCCGTAGTATGTGTTATCCTGTCTGTGGGATGGTGCATATGAAAGATCCCTTGCTCCTAATCGAAAAGAGTAACCCATGAAGTGGCGACAGCGGGTTTCCTCTCTCAATATCTGTGTGGCCCTTAACCACATGTCCGAAGCCATATAACCATAAATAAAATAAGTTGAGTGCGTCGTTAAATAAAACATTTCCTTACTTCCTTTGATACGCCTATATATGTGTGAATGTGATAACGTTTACGTTCAGTTTTTATTGTTAACGTTTATAACTATAATTAGTAATATAAAGATAGTAATAAAACGCAACGTTTTTGTTTAAAAGTAAGTTTTATTGATCTCGTATATTCATTATGCCACGTGTGTGTGTGCGTGTGTATGTGCGTGTGTGTGTGTGTGTGTGTGTGTGTGTGTGTGTGTGTGTGTGTGTTTACACCACATAGAGTGCTATATGGACAATTCGGATCTGGCGTGATAACATAAGAGTATGGGGGTGACACTTTACTGGGTAGGGGACGATTTTTGCACAAGCATTATGTGCAGCTTAAACTAACCTAAAGGTCAGATAAACTAATCAGATACATGGTAATTAGTACTGTCCACCCCGTGTAATTAAGAAACGTCAAGAATAGGTCGTTGTTCTGAAAATTATAACCATCACCCCCTCCCACCCCCGTCTGATACGGCTATATGTGACTTTAATACGTTTTATGTTCAGTTTTTATTGTTAACGTTTATAACAGTTACTGTGTTGTCTTAAAATGCTTTAGAAACTTGTACATTAATGTCATATTTTATTTCTCATTCCAGCCAGTGCACCACGACTGGTATATCATAGACCGTGGTATATGCTATCCTGTCTGTGGGGTGGTGCATATAAACGATCCCTTGCTGCTAATGGAAAAATGTAGCGGGGATTCTCTCTATGCCTGTCAAAATGACCATATGTTTCACATGCAAATGTGCTCTAGCGGTGTCGTTAAACAAAACAAATTTTAACTTTCATATTTGACATTATTATCCACATTATGGGAACAATATATTACACAATATTTATTTAAACAAGTGCAATTATTATCATTTTATCTTTATGTGAACAAATATTTCATTGCTGGTAATAAACAGTAAAATGTTATAATCTCCATAGTGCTATTTGATCGTGTATTAGTTGCCAAAGTGATTTAATGTTATATATTTCTTATTACTTACTAAATACATATTCACAATACTTCTGATTGGTCCAGTGTTTTGTCTGTTTAATTGATTGTTTTGTGCTACTGCATCGCTAATTTGGAAATATCTTCTTATGAAGAAATATGTTTTAGCTTATAATTCAGTCTAAATGAAAAATGGCCTAACTTACAAATTGCGAAATAATTTATTTGTGTTATAATTTACTGTCAAACCTTCCGAGACCGCACATCAAAAGTTCACATGGATGTGAGTGTTTCGGAGATGGGGTTGGGGTTGGGGTGTTTGCGCGCGCGTGCCTCTCTGTGTGTGTGTGTGTGTGTGTGTGTGTGTGTGTGTGTGTGTGTGTGTGTGTGTGTGTGTGTTACAAAGTGACTAATTTGCATGATAAAAGAAAGACGTGTTTGTCTAGCTTTCTGTCTGTCAGTGTGCGGTATGTAGAGACACTGGCGTAGCCAGGAGTTTAAAAAGGGGGGGGGGGGGGGGGGGCAACACACACTATGTATGTATGTATGTATGTATGTATGTATGTGTGGCCGACGCCATTTGTGGCCGAGTGCATAAAGCACCCTCACACAAAAACTACACAAGTTCGATCTCGATTATATTCTTTAATCCATGATGATAACATATAGACAATGTATATGATAATGGAGAGTTGGCCCCAAACGTCTTTCTCTCTTGCCAGATATTCTCTCTCTCTCTCTCTCTGTCTCTCTCTCTCTCAGTCTCTCAGTGAACTATCTTTCACCCCAGTCGCTATGATAACATCACACACAGCTGACCAATACTGGCAGACCATTACTGTCCTGGGTTCCTTAAGATAACCCCAGTGACAGTGTTTACCTTATATTAATGTCCCAAGTGTCTTGGAGGAATTTCCCAAGTACCTTAAGTCTAAACAAAGAGAAATAAACCTCAGACGCCTTAGTGGTGTTTATGCATGTTTAGTATAATAACACATTATGCTGGGTGCTTTTGTTGAATCCCTCACAAACTCCCCTACTTTACGTTTTCGTCCTCGAAAATATTCATAAGGATTGTTAAACATGATGACATTCATGGACCTATTTTGTAAAACAACTATAATTGCTACTTTAAACTACAAACTTCTAAAACTACTTACGTTGTATTATAAAAGTACATATCATTTCAGGCACCGCCATGATCATAGCAATCTGCTGTTTGAAAAATTACAAACCAGCTAGACTTATTACTGTTTTAACATGCTGGACTCGTCTTGTTTGGAATCCCACATTATTTGGTATCTCTGTGACCCAAAGCACTACTGACCTCTCTAATTGCCTGTTGTATTAATGTATTCTTTTGATAACGTAGATGAAAAAACTTTCTCGTCTATGACCTTCTCGTTAGTGGTTGCTGGCAGGTTATATGGGTTTCGATTTTTATCTTTTGTTGTACGCCGAGACTGTCTCAGCGTGCCTCCTGGTACGTTTTGTGTATCAGTAGGTGGTGCTACATCGTTTACCAAAAGTTGATGTGGATCATCATCCTCACTAGATGATGACACTGACAGTGTATCTAATGCAACATACTGGTCATCTCTTGCATTGTCTGACTGACGTTCAACATCCATGAAATCATCCTTCTGGTTGTATCTGACATAACTCTCTTTGATGTTTCTATTCCTGAGATATACAAGAGAATCAGTACTTACCTTCTTATCTCTAAGCACTTCATCATGCGAGCCTTCCTCGCCTCTGTCGCAATTCTGGGATGCTCCCCTGCTTTTTCATAGGCATAACATAGCTTCTCTTTCTTCTGTCTTTCTAAATCTTACCTCCATGTCATGTGTTGACCGGTGCTCTTCTACCCCTACCACAGATGACGAAATACCCACTCTATTTTTTTGTTTCAGCCAAATAGCTGTAAACCTTAAGTTTACAACTCGAACATGAAACGGTTCGTTTTGAACACGAACTAGAGTGTTTATCACCATCAAATTCGCAGGTAAATATCCCGACTTACTCCAACACAGCATAGCCAGGCCCACCCAAATTGTGCTCGTCAGTTTGACAGATAGCATCAATTACAGCAGCAGACTCAGCTGGAATGCAAACTGGATATTCGCCAGTAATTTTGACTGTACCTAAGACGCTTTTCGCCTGTCGGGCAGTCTGTAGACTGGTTATCCAGCTTTGATGTACCGACCTTTTAATCAATTTCCTTAAGAAATTCTTACCGATGTCTTTAGCCAGCAATTCTCCACATCGGCTAATAACCTTCATCCCCCAATATGTATGGTACTTGCTCCCTCCGTGTGGCTTGGTCTTTGGGTCTGTTCACAACCAAGATTCCTCTGTCAGGAACTAATTCGCCTAGTGCCTCGATACCCAGTTCAATATATCCACAGTAGGGAATATCCAGTCCATTGGCAGCTTTAAGCGAGAGCCATCCTTGTTTCACAAGGAGCTCAATACCAAGTGGATCAAAGTTGTTGTTGAAGAAATCCTTGGTTATGGTAGTTACCATTGAACCAGTATCTAACAAACAATCAACGTGGACACCTCCCATGGATACTTGAACTATTGGGCAGTCAGCAACTGTTCTAGCAAATACTTGATCAGAAACAGTATCAGACCCGGATGAGCCAGTACATTTCTCCTCTCCTGCCCGACTCACAGCAACAGAGGGTTGAAGTTTCCCGCCTGATCTTGCTGGTCTTCAACCAAACCTCGTCCTCTTGTAGTACCCCCAGGGTACTGACTTGTACCCCTTCTACTTGCAAGGCTGTGATGTAAAAATGCTCTTTTTACCTGCTCCCGAAAATCTCTAAATTTGAGACCATTGTCTGACCCATTAAATTTACTCACCTTTATTTCGTTTCCAATATAAAGTAAACGGGTCATTGGTTAAGTAGTCTTACCTTTGGCGCTGTTCTCAACGTATTGTTTAGAACTCAGCAATTCCTCATTAAGTTGTTGAGTCATAGCCCTTTCTTCCTGTAAAGCAGCCTGTGACTGTGTCACTTGATCATTTAGCTTTTTAGCCTTAGCCATTTTGCAAAGCTATTATAAATTCAAGTCAGCTGGGCATTCAAAGGTATGTTACAATGATTACAACCGACCTCTCCAAGAATCTTTATTTTAAATTTATTTCCTCACCAGATGCTCTTAATCGCCAACACCCAGGGTTGTTTATCTCTCCTGTTTAATTATGTCCTGACTTCGGACGGACCACCGCCGTCCACTAGTGTGTCCACACATGTAAACAAAGAACCGTTCATGTGAAATTCAACTCTGGACACCAACTTGCAGCTGGCCATAAACTAGTTATAAGCCACGCTTCTTAATGCGATAATAGTTTGTAGAGAGATTCCTCAGACCACCACTTTTACAATTTTACAATTTATTCCCAGTTACTTATTTCAACTTTAGCTTTAGTTTGATGCCAGTATAGTTCAGTTACAAGTATTTAAATATTAAAACTGTACCTAGCATAACATATCTCAATTCACATTCGTTCACATTCAACTATTCAAAATCACCTACCTTACATTGTCTGTGGCCAATAATAACAACAATATACATTTACATGTATACATCAAAAACACAATAACTGAATCAGTATGTTAGTTGAATGTTAATTATGGCAACTTCACAACTCCAGGTAACACCACAACTCCGGAAAACGTTCACACCTTTGAAAAACTTCACACATCTGTAAGTACTGGCTGTATAAGTCAGTTGTTAATGATTCCATCCTCGTAATATTCATTAATGTTTCTTCTCATTACAAAGATTGCCGGTACCGTTCATTTAATTACAGAATTGTTTTAAACAAATGTATGTTGTAATCACGCAACATGGAATTTCGTTGCTTTCTTTCGTCTTCCAATATATGTACTGCTCACCTCCACGCACGTCCAACATGACTGCCTTATTTTAACTGTTTATATGCATGAATTTTGTATTATTTTTCCTGATTTTGAACCCATCGTCATTTATTTTCTCTTTGTATCTCTGTGCAAAATGCATAATTAATAATGTGTATAATATATTTTCCTCGAAATATCCCTTCACCTCTTATGAACAATCTTGATTTCCCATCCAACTGTATTTCTAAGTGTATAGTTCCACAACAGATTAAATACTTAAGTTTGTTAAAACAATTATACCTATACACTTCTGTTGAATGCTAGTGTTACACAGTCTTGTAATATTTTGCACCTTTCTTTTGAAACATAATCCTGTCGATTCATAATCCTGTTATTTGACAGTCTTGTCGATTCACTACTTTTACTTGACAATCCAGTTAGCTCACAATTTAGTTTTTCTTGAAATATGTCAATCATGTCTGTTTACAATTCTGTAAACCTTTAACAGTTGACAATCCTGTCGGCGACGCCATTTGTAGCCGAGTGCATAAAGCACCCTCACACAAAAACTACACAAGTTCGATCTCGATTATATTCTTTAACCCATGATGATGAACAAATAGACAATGTATATGATCTGGGGAGTTGGCCCCAAACGTCTTTCTCTCTTGCCAGATATTCTCTCTCTCTCCGTCTCTCTCTCAGTCTCTCAGTGAACTATCTTTCACCCCAGTCGCTATGATAACACCACACACAGCTGACCAATACTGGCAAACCATTACTGTCCTGGGTTCCTTAAGATAACCCCAGTGACAGTATTTACCTTATATTAATGTCCCAAGTGTCTTGGAGGAATTTCCCAAGTACCTTAAGTCTAAACAAAGAGAAATAAACCTCAGACGCCTTAGTGGTGTTTATGCATGTTTAGTTAATAACACATTATGCTGGGTGCTTTAGTTGAATCCCTCACATATGTACCAATCTAATTAAAATTAGCTCCACTATTACATATGGATCTAACAGCAGCCCGTTGGAGCTCATGTCCAGTTGACCTTTCATTCGACCAATCAAAACCTTACTTGCAAAATCATGCCAGTGATTTGAAAAGAATTTGAAAACATTCGAGATTCTGCCGAGGGTATACGAAATGATTCGAGTGAATTACGAAATATGCCGGAAACTAACTGCAATATAAAAGTTTATATAAAATTAGTTTCAAAACGAAAAAAACCCTCCATGATGGTATAGCCATAAAATCTGTTTATACTAGTATACAATCCAGAGTTTATTATTGCACTTTTCCCCCTGTTTTTTCCATGTTGAAATTGACCAACAAGTTCGCCTATTGCATAAATAGTCTCGCCCGATATTTTTAGAATTTGTATGCTCCCGAATAACGCTATAAAAGGCGAAGTGTAAATGGTCGATATTTAAATTGTTATTTATAGATGAAATGTCACCTGGACATGGGAGTCCACGTAATGCTGTTAGATCTACTGGTAAGACTTAGTAGAGCTAATTTTAATCAGATTGTGGATGTACGTATGGTTTTATAAAATTTAATACAGTAAAAAAAAGGTTAGGGTGGGAGGGGGCCTTGCTCTGTGCCCCCCTCGCTACGCCACTGTGTAGAGAGCTTGTGTGAGGTGCTTGAGTTGCACCCCCTGGACGGACCAATTGGGGTTTTCCCCATCCCAACGTGATTGAATCAATCAAAGGCCGCAGTCTGTAATCTCCTACATGTGGGAAAGTACATATAAAATATTATGTCTTGCTATTAAAGGAAAAATGAAAGACGTTTCCTCTAAAGACTATAGGCCGAATTAACAAGGCTTGTTTTGGTTTTGCATGTGTGTAACTACGTATAAAGTGTTCATTTCCACAACGCTGTACCGGCCTCCGTGGTGTAGTGGTTAAGCCATCGAACACAAGGCAGGTAGGTACTGGGTTCGCCTCCCGGTACCGGCTCCCACCCAGAGCGAATTTAACGACTCAGTGGTTATGTGTAAGACCACTAAACTGACTTATCTCTCACTGACCACTAACAACTGACCACGAACCCTCGATCCTGGACAGACAGCCCAGATATCCGAGACGTGTACCCAGGACGGCGTGAATGAATGAATAAACTGTATATTTATTTTGACGGGTGGGTGGGAAGAAAAAAAAAACGTCGTTTTGTTGCAACATGACGTTACACTAATCGATCTTTGCGCTAAGATCACCTTAACGTATGCCAGGCACAGTCTACCAACTGCCAGCAGAAAGTTGGCCAACTTTTTGCTGTCAAGGCTTCTACGACTGTCCAGTTGCTATTGCTAGTCTGAGCGCTCTTACAACACGATTCTCGTCGTATAACCGATTGGTTTTTGATCTGAGCGCAACCGTCTAAGTCGGGAGTCCCATAGATAGGATAGCACATACCATGGCCTTTGATGTACTAATAGTGGTGCACTGGCTGGAATGAGAAATAGCCATCGACGGGGATTGATCCTTGACCGACCGCACACCAGGCGAGCGCTTTAAATTGAACCACTGGTCTAGTCCCGATAGCCGCCATCAACCCGGCTAGATAAAATGTACTAAAGTTCGCTACAATCATTCCTACATTAAATCACAATTAATGAAAATAAATCAATTTGACTGTATGACTGAAATTAATGAAAGTAGAATTAGTGGGGATTTGAATGTTTAATCTAGTACTATTTTACCAGGATTTAAAACTAAAATTTCATAATTATAACAACAAACCGCACTTTTCAAATTGACACACTGTCAATACCACGTATCCTAAGAAAAATGATACGGGTGTACTCCCAATGAACGGATATGCACTATAAACGCACATCATCCATATACGATTAAAAAATTATAACCGTTGTGTTTTACAAAGTGATTTATATTGTACTTCACAAGGGGTGACTTGATACACACAACCTGGACGAGAAATAGCATCCATGGGCACATTTCCCAGACCGACCGCGCACCAATACCCTCCTAGGTATGCACAATTTGTACATATGCCATCGTACACTTTTAAATCTAATTCCAGTTCACTATTAAATACCATTAATTCTAATGTACTAGGACCTATTTGACTTTTTTTCTGTCAGTATATATTTGATAAGAAATGACGGACTGTAGACCTTTGCTATCATATTTTGATAACGCCACTACCTACACGTGTTAGTACGGTAGATACACCTCGACATGAAGGTGGATATCTCTCGGGTGTACATATTTGATATTTAAACCTGTAATTTCACAAGACTAAAATAGTGAGCAGCAGTAGCACGATGCATTTCTGTTGGCTGTTTCTCTTTTTATGGATGCTGTGTCCTGATGGACCGATGACGGTAAGTATGAAATAATATTTTTTTACTGGGGCGGGGTGTACCCCAATGACAGAGCACTCGCATGAGGCGCGATGTGTCGCAGGATCGATTCCGCCCCAAATATACATTTTTTAATTAGTAAAACGGGTCCTTCTATATAGTTACGAAATTGTTATGATTGTAGCACGCAAGAAGGGGTAGTTCGACTACTAAATGATTAATGAAATCCCACGTTCGTCAACCAAGGATCCTATACCCTCCAAGGATTAAGATGACGAAGCCCCATTCTATGAAGTAGACAACACACAATATACTTTCAGTACAGTTAAACTGCATTTGTACACAATGATATGAGTCACATAGTGACATAGTAATATTGATAAGATAGGTGTCTTAGTCTGTACTGACCGACGTTGTGAGTATTATAGTTACTCGCGTGACTGAATATTAAGTGTTCATATGTCTTAGTTATTTCACTGTCACTATACGCTCTCACCAATTTTCAGTAAATTACTTTCAGTTTCTCTGTCTTCTCTCTTCATTCTTTTCTATTTTTTTCAGAAATCCTGTTAGTTGGCAATTGTATCTATTGACAACTTGTGATTTTAATGTACAAGTACTGCCTCAATACATTATAGTGTTTTTTAAAAAACAAAAAGAAAAAAATTAAATAATATTTTTTATTCACAATTCGCTGTAACAAAGGCCAGGGTAAAAACAGGAGCCTAAGATAAAAATCAGGAAGAGCCCTCTAAATATACACATACATTTAGAATGAAAATAAAAAAAGGGAAAGGTGATTAAAACAAATATTGTTAAAATTCCTAATTTAATTAGTTTTTGATACACACTCACACAAACTCACATCATTCTTAATATTACACTTCCTCAATCTCATGCCACTAAGAGCAATCAGTTGAATGTATGAATGAATGAATGAATGCTTGTTTAACGACATCCCAGCACGAAAGATACATCGGCTATTGGGTGTTAAACTATGGTAAATGTAAACAGTTAGCAAGCAATTGTATACAAATGAGCAAATAATACCAGTGTTCGAGATAAAACATTTTGGGCAGTATCCCAGTTGGAAACTAACATTTCAAAATCTGGTATCCCACCTGAGAATTTAGTATCCTACTTATAGTCCGTCCCACAGAAAACGCCTTTTTTCAAGCTATGGAGTTTACTACAAATTATTTATATCTGAGCCGATTGATTTGTAAGTTGCACACAAAAATAGTAGCCTATTGTCTTGTTATTTCCAAACCACTTTTACTTTATTTCTTACGTCAAACCAAACTGAAATTATTTACAAAAACATTTTTTTACAGAATGATGGGACGGACTATAAATGAAATTCATAAATAACAGCGTAACAAACTTGGACGACAATGTTCTCGTTCCCAGTCTATTGCTACGCCGCAATCGAAATCGCAGAATTCGCGAATTCGCAATCAAACGGAATCGGCAAAAAGATTTGCTGCATCTATTTTTGAGTTAATATTGACATAAATTAATATTTAGCAGTAATCGATAAGTGTTTCTGACTTTACTAATGATAAACCTACCTGTATCAATTTTCTGCAGATGTGGAATTAATACCTCAAATAACATTTGAAGGGAAGAAACGTCCAACAAAAACAATAGCGACGTAACGGTTCCAGTCTATTACTACGCCGTTATTGCTCCAGTGTTGCATTAGACTGGGTACGAGTTGGAGATATTGTTACGGCATAGCATTAGACTGGGTACGAGCTCGAAAATACTGTTACAGTTAACGTCACCAGTAAATGACGACTTTCATTGTTTAGCGAAAAATGGATTAAAAAAAACAACAAAACAATATTTAATGGTATCCCGCAATAAATAGGAAGCGAAAACAATGTATGTGAAGTTCTCAAAGTTGCCATTAAAGAAAACAAAAAAACCCTTTAACCCCACCCTTTTAAAAATCCTGGATCCGTCCTTGAATGATTAGCACATTTTGCAAATTTAGTTAAGACACATTTTAGAAAAAAATAATACTTCTTTCATTTGGCCAAAATATAACAAAAGTATTCTTTAAGGAAGTCTAATAGACATAAGACCGTTATTCTAAGAGGTAACAAAACAAGTGAGGTGCTTTGAATAGCATGTGATGAAAAGTATAAAATCTTCCGATGCTGGAAAAAATTAACAGTGAGCTCGACACAACGGCAAAAGACGAAATTTATTTTTGAAGTCGGCCTACTGTATCTTTTTGGCCAATAAAGTGATTGTTCTTCAAATTCATCTTTAAATTGGCGATTTGACGAACGATTGATTAATCGGTTATCATTTGTCTTAAACAATACTAAGAGAAAGTAAAGTAAGTTTGATGTATTTAACGACACCACTAGAACACTTTGATTAATTAATCATCGGATATTGGATGTCAAACATTTGGTAATTTTGACATTGGGCCTATAGTCTTAAAGAAGAAACCCGCTACATTTTTCCATTAGTAGCAACGGATATTTTATATGCATCATCTTATAGACAGGACAGCACATACCACGGATTTTGATATATCAGTCGTGATGCACTGGCTGGAACGAGAAAGAGCCCAATAGGCCACTGACAAGGATCGACCCTAGAGCGACTACTTTACCACGGGGCAACGTCACGGCCCCTTAACGATATGTAAGACATCAAATAATCGTAGATAAAATGTACCAACGTGTTGCTAAACATTCCTAAATTAATCAAAACGAATGAAAAATAAATCAATGAATGTATGAATGAAATTAATAAATGAATGAAAGTAAGAATTAGTATTAATTTGAATGTTTTCTAATACTACACACTCACACTTTCTATACTCTATAGTATTACAATTAGTCAGTTACAGTATGACCAGCTTTAGTGTTCCGGGTTTGTCTCCACTTATGCCATTTGTTTTAACACTATAAGCATACCATTAATACAGGGTCGTAGCTTTACGTTTTGTTAGCAGTGGAGTAGGGAGGCTGCAGAAGACCCACCCCTAAAAATAAATAAATAATAACAATCAAGAAAAGAAACAAAAACAACCACCTAAAACAACAACAACAACAACAACAACATCGTCATCATCATCAACAACAAAAGCCCTGTTTTCATTTGTTTAGTACATTAATTAGCTTTTTGTTTATGACACCTCAGCAGCTAATAAATGTCCATTACATGGCAACTTAGACACTTGGTGGGTCGCTATAGAAGAAACACATTGTCGAGACATAAGCTAACCCAGGCGATTACGCCTAGTTACCAGGATATCTGTAACGCAGAAAAAAAAGAAAAAAGAAAAAAGAAAAAAGAAAGAAAAAAAAGAAGAAAAAAAAATATGTTGAAAAGGTAGTTAAGGACTGGCTGAAAAGAGTAAATAATCCACGGAGTAACAGAGATAGGAATAATTTATACAAACACCTGGTACTTCGTACGCTCTAACCACTGAACTTGTACAACGAAAGAAAGAAAAAAATGTTTTATTTAACGACGCACTCAACGCATTTTATTTACCGTTATATGGCGTCAAACATATGGTTAAGGACCACACAGATAATGAGAGAGCAAACTCGCTGTCGACACTTCATGGGCTACTCTTTTCGATTATAAGCAAGGGATCTTTTATATGCACCATCCCACAGACAGGTTAGTACATACCACGGCCTTTGATATACCAGTCGTGGTGTACTGGCTGGGACGAGAAATAGCCCAACGAGCCCACCGGTGGGGATCGATCCCGGACCGACCGCACAGCGAGTGAGCGCTGTAGCACCGGGCTACGTCCCGCCCGTTGTACAACGATTGCGGCCCCCTCCCCCCCCCCCCCCCCCCCCCCCCACCCCCTTTAAATATACTAACTTGGCATGGGAAAATGTACTGGACTCAGAAGCACAAAATGAGAGTGTCAGTGAATACCCCGGTGGATTCCCGTTGGTTGGCCCATTGGTCAATTTTTCGATCCACTCAGTTCATCACGACTGGCATATGACAGGCCGTAGTTTGTGTTATCCTGTCTGTGGGATGATACATATTAAATATCCCTTACTACTAATGGAAAAATGTAGCGGGTTTCCTCTCTCAGACTATGTGTCAGAATTACCAAATGTTTGACATCCAATAGCCGATGATCAATAAATCAATGAGTTCTAGTGGAGTCGTTAAACAAAACAAACTTTAACTTTTAACTTTTAAACACCCCCGTATGAAATCATAGGTCCGACCCTTGATAAAAAAAACGAAACAATATCAATGAAACCAAAAGAGTCAGAAATGCTTGGGGGTCAGGCAAGGTTAATATTGCTTTAGTTGTCCAATCGTGTTGTTAATACGGAGCTTGGCACCCTTGTGACGTGAATGACCATACCACCGTAATGACGAACAGTATCAAATTGCTGATGCATGACATTAGTAATGGAATACGGTGGGATAGCTATGTTGTGATTCAACTACACAATTCTGTGACGCTGAGGAAGTAAATATTTCACTGTATCGGTATTTCTGATTCTGATTCTGCCATTAAGGGAGTATTGTAGTTGATGTAATAAAACGTAGATGTGACATTACACAACTGGAAACAATTATATAAACGCAAAATGAATACATTTGTGATAGTTCTGTTTTTCTGGATGATGATATGCTTGGACGAAAACTGGTTTGTAAGTATTCTTTGTCTCCACCTGGACTGTACCTAGTAGTTTGGAAGGGGGCAGAAGGATACGGAAAATGCCCCCTATTATTATAGAAATGCCCAAACTATCCTGGCGAGAAGACTCAAATACTCTGTCGTGAATTTTGTTTTGTTTTTACTGCCAGCTCTAATTACTTTAGGCTCTGAAAACCAATATGCAGTATGCCATTTGACTTTTTATTTTTGTTTATATTTGTGCCATCTGAGCCATCGATGCCGTCTCCCTGGTCAACCCACTTTTCAATCATAATACGCAATAGATCACATGATCAATAGCCCCAGTCATTACATTGCGTTATGTCCCGGAACATGATCCGTTACGTACGATACTATATCAATCACCACTGCTATATACAGTCGTTGGTCATTAAAACAATGTAATGCTATTTTTTATAATCCGTTTGTATCTTATGTTTGTACATATGATGAAATAGTAAGATTTCGATATCAACGCACCTCAATTTTGATTTTATAAAATAATGAAAACACCCAGCAACAAAATCATGTAAGTTTCTTGATTTCAGGAAAATAGGACAATCATAATTTTATTTCACTCTTTACAAATAGTTGAAACTGACAAATGGCAACCGGGGTTATTAAAAGTTTTGTTCTTGTCAGGTGATTATTGTAGACAAAGACACGAAACACAGTATTCATATTTGTGCCATATTGTTTGTACTGAATCAATACTTTTAGAAAAGATTGGCATCCTGGTATTGTTTTCTAGACTTATGTGTAATATGATTATGCAGAATCTGGTGCGAATTGTGCTGTAATATTATATTATAATATTATTTCACCACAGATAAATGTGAGTATATCACTATGAAAAAAGCCCCGCAGTGTGTCACTTAAAACATTATTATTAAAATTCCGTATCAAAAGACAAGACTGTTTGAGTTATCAGCCACATGACCAAGATAAAGCACGACACTATCAAGCTACCAAACAAATTATGGACAGTACTAGTAGGCCTAATAATAGTTGTTATCAGAAGAAGAAAAATCAATTTTAAGCCACACGTTTCACTTGTACAAATAATACTGCAGAGATAACATACCAGGAAGTACACAACTGATTGGTCGAATCACACACTACTGGTGCTGCCCGTTAGTCATACTTGTATATTTAGGTTCCAGCATACCAAATACATTCCTATTGCCTACAATGTTAACGTTTAACAATAAAACTGATATAGACAGCGTATCAGCACGCCCAGGCAGTGCATCAATAATAAGTGTAGTACCTCACATTTAATCTGCCTGCAAGAAAATGTTGGTGTAGCGGGGAGAGGGGATTGTGGTTTTTGTTTTCACATATCATTTAAGATATTTGATGAATATTTTTTATTAGCAACCCTCATTTTTGCTGAAAATCTCAGTTTCATTTTTATAGGTACACTACACTGGTTTCAACATCTTGTGTACTGGATAACAATCGTTTACTAAATAAAAATGTATTTATTTATTTGTTCGTAATAGATAATAGTGTTAGCACAAATAATCAACGTCACATATCACTATCAGTCAGCAGCTGCTTTTACTGCGTAAATACTTAACATGTGACTTCCTGCTTTTGTACAATGCAACCTTTAGCTTTAGCACACAGTGTTTGCTGGATACACACACACCAAATCGACGAGGGCTTAACTCAGTCGATAGAGCGCTCACCTAAGGCGCTTGGGTCATTAGATCGAACCTCTTCGGCGAACTCATTGGTGTAGTAAAGTTATGGTATAATAGTACAAAATGTGATACTAACATGCCACTTTGCATGCAGTTAGGCCATCATGTGTAGAGTAAAACTTGGTATAGGAGCAGCCTGGAAGTGTACCCTATTGGCCAGGTGACGTCATAATTCAAAATGGCCGCCAATTAACTACTAGTATTTCTCACTGTTCGAATCACATTTAAAAGTGCAAGCTATAAAACATTAGCTCCAATGACACATTTCAGACAATATTATTATTATTTATGTGTTGCTGTTATATATTAATAATTATTTTTGAAAAAAAACAAATATGCTGCACAACAAAAACAATGTGTCTAATCACAAATATAATAATATAATACACAAACATTGTGCACATGGACCCAAGTCAGCAATGCCCCCTGGTGGCCTTTTAGTGGGGAGACTGACAAAAACGTTTGCACTTTTGGTTAAAAACATGAAACTTGGCATATATATATATATATATATATATATATATATATATATATATATATATATATACCTTGACCCAGTACAAACATTTTCAGATATGGTCCCATTTCAGGAGAGCACCTTGGTGGCCAGGGAGGATCTATAAATGTCTCCACCCCCTTTTAGTGGGGCCGCTAATACCCAATATTTGACTGAATTGTGCACTTTTGGTTAAAAGCATGAAACTTGGCACATATATACCTTGACCCATTACAAAAATTTTCAGATACAGAATAAAGTCAGCAGCGCCCCCTTGTGGCAAGGGAGGATCTACAAATGTCCCACACACCCTTTTAGTTAGGCGGCTAAAAACAAAGCGTGCACCTGTGGTTAAACGCATGAAACTTGGCAAATACATACCTCGACCCATTACAGTCATATTCAGATATGGACACATGATTCTCACCCATTGTTAATGCTACATCAATTCTAAATGTACTTTTGAATATCTGAGATGCATGAATGGAGAGGTTATGGAAGTTGAGCAATATTTAGGAGATGTGTGTACGGTAAATCGACTGAATCTGAGCACAGAAAGATCCTTGTAAAGTGCAAAGAAGGCAGTACAAGACCTTCTTTGCTCTGTCAACACATTCCAGGTTATTAACCCCACCTCAGACTCGTTTTACATTTCCAAAGGAAGGGAAAGTAGTGTCACATCCTGTGAAGATGTGGAAGAGAAGCAAGGCCACTGATTTCTCTTTACCCAGCACATCATAATATATCATAGTGTCTGCTTTCTCGAATACCTTTCCTCGCTTTCTTTTGAATTCCTTGTTGCTGCGCGTGATATATGTGTGCCATACCACATCAACTATTTTAGAATATTCTGACTGTGCAGTGATGTAACAAATATATTGTTGGCGTTCTGATCAAATATCAGGTTGCTGATAGGAACTCAGGACAGGAGACAGGCGTTTTACATTATCCAACCATCAAGCAGGAATGTTTTGCATTCCTTACCACCAAAATTACCACTATAGACTGCCCTGAAGACAAGGAAATAATCATTACATGATATGGTGTCATAGTTATTATTCAAGGAACCGAGCGTTTAATGCTACCATGTAACCACAAGGAATTCATGTTCAGGGTGCTATTCTGAATGGTTTTGTCAACAGTCTGGTTCCATCATGAATCAAAATGTGAATATTTGATTTACCTTTGGTAAAGGCAAATACTTTCCATTTTATACATCAGTGGCATATAAGACATCTTGGGTAAAGATACATTCCTGTCCCTTCCTCTAAGAGTGTGACACTACCTCCATTTTTTTTGGAAAAAGGTTCTATGACAGCCTGCGATGCAAGAAACTGGTACCCTGATGTAACCCGTAGTAGAATGATCATCTGAGGTGCGATAGGTCGAAGGATCGATCACCCTCTAAAGACTGGGGTGTGTCTCTCCCTCCCTACCTCTCCCTCCTCTATTTCCCTCTCCCCCTCTTTCTCTTTATACCTATGCCTCTGTCTCTCTGTGTCTGTCTGTCTGTCTCTCTCTGTCTGTCTGTCTGTCTGTCTGTCTCTCTGTCTCTGTCTCTCTCTCTCTCTCTCTCTCTCTGTCTCACACACACACACTCTCACACTCACATACTCACACTTTCTACTTTCCAACTCATCTTGTTCTCTTTATATCTCCTTCTCTATCTTTGTCTGTCTCTGTCTGTCTCTCTCATTCTGTCTCTCTCTCTGTCTCTCTGTCTCTCTCTCTCTCTCGCTGTCTCTCTCTCACACACAAACGTTTCTCTGCTCTCTCTCTCTCTCTCTCTCTCTCTCGCTCTCTCTCTGTGTGTGTGTGTGTGTGTGTGTGTGTGTGTGTGCGTGTGCGTGTGTGTGTATTGCGGTCAGTTTTACTATTGCTATAGTATTCCGATAGTTAAAATACTATTGTATAGTATCGCAATAGTGATAGTACTGTTGCAATAGTATTTTAAATTCTTAAATTCTTAAATCGCGTGATAGATATTTCGCAAATCTATTTACCTCAGTCTTCCAATATGTATATATGTATGTATTGATGTATGAATATCTATATATTGTATGTATGTCGAGGATGACTGTTACATACGTAGATATTAACACACTGGCACTGGGGATAAT